>NC_057802.1:352762299-353037801 GCF_018294505.1 Triticum aestivum | reverse complement strand
ACCCGAACCATGACTACGCCTCTTGATCGGCGTAAAGCCACAGAATCACTTGGGGGCTTGGTCGTATCCGAACCATAGCCACGCCTCTTGATCGGCGTAATGCCACAGCATCACTTGGGAGCATGGTCAAACCCGAACCATGACTACGCCTCTTGATCGGCGTAAAGCCACAGAATCACATGGGGGCTTGGTCGAACCCGAACCATAGCAATGCCTTTTGATCGGCGTAATGCCACAGCATCACTTGGGGGCTTGGTCGAACCCGAACCATAGCAACACCTCTTGATCGAATTTGGGGTCTGGCAGCCCGTGAAAAGCCTCGACTACAACGGTTTTATTTGCCTTTTGCTAAGTTTCTCTTTCTTTTGATAATATTTGTGATGTTTTTAAACCGGTGTTCATTAACCCGGCTTTACTTTCAACTACAAGTTGTCAGTATATGATCAGTCATAATCCGGAGATTATCAACCCGGTCTGGTTTTGACTACAAGTCGCCAGAATTATATATGGTTAATCCGGTGTTTATCACAACCCGGCATGGTTTTATCATAAACCGGCACAATATGGAAGGAGTTATCAGTACTCAAGATTGGGGTTATCACCCTTACTACAAAAATTTGGTAAACCAACGATGTGATTCAATGTCACAGGTATGATATATTTCATATTTGATTATTCTTAAGTGCAGCCTCGGTTATAAACCCGGGTTATATGTTGGGCATTATGATCCGTCCGGCGATAAACCGCCAGGACACTTTAAACTTGTTGTATGCAGAAACAGGTTGAATAAAGCATGATTATAAATCATCGGCGTTTATTAACCGGCCTGGCTTTCGACTATATGTCGCCAGTATGATGATAAATTATCCGGTGTTTATTAAACCGGCCTGGCTCTGGACTATAAGTCGCCAGTATTTGGATTGCGCCATTGGAATCATGCGCTTATAAATCATTGGGTTATATTATTCAAATAGCCAAACTTGGCTAAATTTTCATTATGATATTGAATGAATAAGGTTTTCATACCGGATTATATTATCTTGAATAGCCAACATGGCTGGATTTTATTATGGTCATTAATAACTGTAGGAGATATGCCCTAGAGGCAATAATAAATGTTATTGATTATCTCCCGGTTCATAATTATGTTTATGTTCCATGCTATAACTGATGTGGTTCCTGAGCCCGTATATCCATAAAGGCTCTGGGGAGAACCCATATGCACGTGTGGAATAATAAACGGTAAAATGTATTCCTAGTCGTGCCTCTAAGACTAGCTCAAGTGTTGCATGATGATTATGTTTTCCCAATCATGGGCATGTCTATGCCAAGCAACTTTGAGGGCACAATGTCAGGAAGGACATTTGTGTTGAATCGACCCGAATTGATGTTATGCTATGAGATACATTCGTCACAAGTTAATGGTTTATAACACAGAGATAGTTAATGTTTGCATAATTCCTTAGACCATGAGAGTATCGAGTTTCTTCATGCTTGCTTCATGAACTTTGGGGTTTGTTAAACGCCATCCGTAACTGGATGGCTATTACGGCGGCTTACGGGTTCATGGGAAAGTATGTTAAGTAACTTGATAGCCCGAGATTGGGATTTGCTCCTCCGACGATGGAGAGATATACTCGGGCCCTCTCGGTGTTACGGTGTCCATCATCGTCTGGCCAGACACTTTGTGATTTGATCACGGGGATGCCGGAACACGATAACGAGAAAAGAGAACAATACCGGTAACGAGGTAACTAGCATAGTTGACAAGTTGTTGATCCATGGGAATGCCAACATGTCTCACCTCAGGTATTTGTAACATATCGCGAAGCAACAGGAATAGCACACGGCAACTGGAGGTTCACTCGAATATTTATTCGTGTGGGTATAGGGGTCAATATGGGTGTCCACGGCTCTGATGTTGATCATTGATCGGAAAGGGTTCCAGTCATGTCTATACTTCACCGAACCTATAGGGTCACATGCTTAAGGGTCATCTATCTGCTGAATACTAGATAAGGAGTCTGAGAGAAAATCACCAGAAAAGTTTCGGACACCGGAAAAGGTTCCGCAGAAAGAGGTCATCGGATGAGTTTCGATGAAACTGAAAAGTTGTTTCAGGGGATACCATAAAGTCAAATTGGTTTCGGCACATGCCTGATAATCCTTGGAGGGTGCCAGAATCATTCTGGAAGCTTTTTGGAATTTTCCAGGATAATAACCGGATATGCTCCGGAGCTGCCGGAACCACTTCAGATGCTTTTCGCAGATCAAAATCACTAAACCGGAATTGTTTCGGAACGCGTTGAAAATAATTTTGGTGGGTACTAGAAATTTTCTAAGCCCACGCAAATATTTTCAGTTCGAACGGACGCTGAAAAATGCCGTCATGAATAGTGAAAATCAGCTTTATGGTTACTTTATGGAAAGCCGCCTTTTGGGGCTTTGCTCCAAAAGATCTTGGGGATGACATGGATGGATAGGAGCCATTTTTTGGGCCCCTCATGGGGGTGTGGCCGGCCACATGGGGTATCCCCCCTTGGGGACCCTCTTGTTCATTGGTTTCACTCCTAGGTCCTTGTGGGAGGACTTCATTCATGTGCATTTTGGGTTTTTGTGTGAAACTACCCTACCCCTTGGGATTTCCTATAAATAGAGGTGGAGGGGCAGCCCTCCACACTCATCCCTTCTCACATACAAGTGCCATGCATGATCTGGCTTCTCTCTCCCTCCCAACGAAATAGTTTCGTAGAGCCGAAAGGTTGTCTGGGTTCCGGTGGGAACTAGTTCTGGACGGCGAAGCCCTGCCGGATAGATGACACCGTATGTGTGCAACTCTGTAGAGAGATCGTAGTTTCGGTCTTAGTTCGTGAGTGCCTCCCGAAGGGCTGTCCGTGTGACCGTCTGAGTTTCGAAGGTCCTCCCGAAGGGCTGTCCGAGTGACCGTTCGAGTTTCGAAGGTCCTCCCGAAGGGCTGTCCGCGACACCGTCCGGGGGGCTGTTCGACCGCCTCCCGGAGGGCTGTCTGAGGAGCAGATGAGGGTATACATCCTCGCGGTTGGGAGGTTGTAAATCCTAGCTGCGGGGATCTACACCGCCGATCGTCATCGACTCTACTTCCCGCTGCGCTACGAGTTGGTAACGAAAAAGATCAAACCTTGTATGCAGTCTCCATAGTGGTCCTGGGCTGGTGCGTAGGTCGGAAATTTTTTGTTTTCTGCTGTGTTACCCTACAATAACCGGTATTATTGAGGTTTTCAAAGTCGCTTTAGTGCAATGGCTATTATTTTAGCAAAGGATATGATTTATTCTACAATGGAAGGAATAATCCCGAGTCGCTGCAGGCTTACAACCCGGCACTTGGGGGCTACATTATTCAAATTGAGATTACATGCAAGTCTCATGTCGCTGCAAGCATGCACCATGACACTTGGGGGCTAATGCAAAGTCATTTTTTATTGGCCTTATTGAAGACCCGACTCATCACATTATAATGAGCCGGCCATAGGGGGCTACCAGTTGCTCCTGTCAATAATTGAAGGTACACAAGTCTTAAAACCATTATATTGAAAGGTCCATTGCTCAGTTGGTAAAGCACAAAGCTCTTAACCTTGTGGACGTGGGTTCAAGCCCGATGGTGGGGGTTACATTATATGATGTTCTTTTCAAAGAAGTATATATAAAGTACCAACTCAATATTATCTTACTGAGCCGGCCCTTGGGGGCTACACGTTATTGTTCAAATCTACATGATCATATTTATAAAATCTCTGCTCATTATTGCATAATGACCCGGCACTTGGGGGCTACATATATGGAGTATTCAGTTTTTAATAGTGGCTAAGATGAACAACATGGATTTCTTCAAAGTGGCAGTAATTATATGGAAACAAGTCTTAAGCCATCACTTTGTTCTGCTCAAGACTTGGGGGCTATAGGTAATATGGATATAAGGGAGAAAAATCTTCAAATTCTCAGTTCTGAGCAAACCAGATTGACCCGGTGTCTGCAACAATTATGACCCGGCGTCGGTAACAATTATGACTCGGTGCCATCCATATTTACAAACCGGTAATTTTGTTAATATTAAACCGGCAAGTTTTACATCTTCAAACCGGCTGAATATCAGATGAGTATTTCAAGACCCATATTTCTTAAACCGGCGCTTTGGAAGCCGACTCAAGTGGATTATTCTTCACAATATTTCTCTGTGAGAAACCAATGTCAGCAAATTGAGTATGAAGCTGGCTTGTTGACCCGGATTTTCTAGAAGGAGGAAATGACAAGGACTTAAGGATGATCAGATGCCGGTTTACAAGAATTCTTAACCCGGAGCATGATCTGTCAAATTTGTTCTTGTGTTTGTTTTACAGGATCAGTTTAACATGGATATATCCAAATTAAACTGGGGGCTAATACGGGGATATACCCCGCGATGTAAACCGGCCGGAGGTATAACCCGGCCAGACCTGGCGGTTTACTTCAGACCTGGCTGAGACTTAACGATTCACTGGCGACCCGTTGGACTTGGCAGTTTACGGTTCATTGGTAATTCAGCAGGCGGGTCAGAGGAGCGACAAGACCCGGTGGCCCAACGGGCGGTTCATGAAGGCCGATTCATACTATGGTGGGCCGGTTTACAAGGAAAGGCGTGAGGAATATTTGTCTTACAAGGAGTTAAGACCTGGACTTCTATCCGGTTTGTATTAGAGATAGACTAGTCCTAATCCTAATAGGACTCCACATGTAACCCGCCCCTTCAACATATATAAGGAGGGGCAGGGCTCCCCAAAAGAAGGACAGGCAACAATCAATAATATCTAGGGCTAGACACAATTAGAGGAGAGCCGGTTTACGATGACTCCCTCATGAGCGTAATGAGATCTAGCCTCAAATAGCATGTAGGGTTATTACCGGATGATGTTTCCCGGGGCCGAAGCTGTCTAAATCCTCGTCTTGTGTTGCGTCTCTCGATTCCGCTCAACCCCTCTCAAGCTACTACATAGATGCGCTGGCCTCACGACTAAGTCCTCACCCTAGGACATCTGCCATGACAATTCCACGACAGATTCCGTTTGATATTCCTTTTCTGCGAAACACTGAAATAGGCACACAAAAACAGCAATTTGCACTGGGCCTTCGGTTAGTAGGTTAGTCCCAAAAATTAATATAAAAGTGCGTAATAAAGCCCATTAAACATCCAAAATAGATAATATAATAGCATGGAACAATAAAAAATTATAGATACGTTGGAGACGTATCAAGCATCCCCAAGCTTAATTTATGCTCGTCCTCGAGTAGGTAAATGATAAAAACAGAATTTTTGATGTGGGATGCTACCTAACATAATTTTCAATTTAATTCTCTTTATTGTGGCATGAATGTTCAGATCCGAAAGATTCAAGATAAAAGTTTAATATTGACATAAAAATAATAATCCTTCAAGCATACTAACTAAGCAATTATGTCTTCTCAAAATAACATGGCAAAAGAAAGCTCATCCCTACAAAATCATATAGTTTGGCCATGCTTCATTTTCGTCACACAAAAATGCTCTCATCATGCACAACCCCGATGACAAGCCAAGCAATTGTTTCATACTTTAGTATTTCTCAAACCTTTTCAACTTTCACGCAATACATGAGCGTGAGCCATGGACATAGCACTATGGGTGGAATAGAATATAATGATGGGGGTTGTGTGGAGAAGACAAAAAAGGAGAAAGTCTCACATTGACGCGGCTAATCAACGGGCTAGGGAGATGCCCATCAATTGATGTCAATGCAAGGAGTAGGGATTGCCATGCAACGGATGCACTAGAGCTATAAATGTATGAAAGCTCAACAAAAGAAACTAAATGGGTGTGCATCCAACTTGCTTGCTCACGAAGACCTAGGGCATTTGAGGAAGCCCATTGTTGGAATATACAAGCCAAGTTCTATAATGAAAAATTCCCACTAGTATATCAAGGTGACAAAATAAGATACTCTCTATCATAAAGATCATGGTGCTACTTTGAAGCACAAGTGTGGAAAAAAGGATAGTAGCATTGTCCCTTCTTTTTCTTTTTCTTTTTTTATTTTCTTTTTTATTTTCTTTTTTTATTTGGCTTTTCCTTTTTTTGGCCTTTTTTCATGGGACAATGCTCTATTAATGATGATCATCACACTTCTATTTATTTACAACTCAGTGAGTACAACTCGATACTAGAACAAAATATGACTCTATATGAGTGCCTCCGGCGGTGTACCGGAATGGGCAATGAATCAAGAGTGACATGTATGAAAAATTATGCATGGTGGCTTTGCCACAAATATGATGTCAACTACATGATCATGCAAGGCAATATGACAATGATGAAGCGTGTCATAATAAATGAAACGGTGGAAAGTTGCATGGCAATATATCTCGGAATGGCTATGGAAATGCCATAATAGGTAGGTATGGTGGCTGTTTTGAGGAAGATATAAGGAGGTTTATGTGTGATAGAGCGTATCATATCACGGGGTTTGGATGCACCGGTGAAGTTTGCACCAACTCTCAAGGTGAGAAAGGGCAATGCACAGTACCGAAGAGGCTAGCAATGATGGAAAGGTGAGAGTGCGTATAATCCATGGACTCAACATTAGTCATAAAGAACTCACATACTTATATCAAAAATCTACAAGTCATCAAAAACCAAGCATTACGCGCATGCTCCTAGGGGGATAGATTGGTACGAAAAGACCATCGCTCGTCCCCGACCGCCACTCATAAGGATGACAATCAAAGAACACCTCATGTTTCAAATTTGTCAGACAACGGTTACCATACGTGCATGCTACGAGACTTGCAAACTTCAACACAAGTATTTCTAAAATTCACAATTACTCAACTAGCACAACTTTAATATTACCATCTTCATATCTCAAAACAATCATCAAGTATCAAACTTCTCATAGTATTCAATGCACTCTATTATGAAAGTTTTTATTATACCCATCTTGGATGCCTATCATATTAGGACTAATTTTATAGCCAAAGCAAATTACCATGATGTTCTAAAGGACTCTCAAAATAATATAAGTGAAGCATGAGAGATCAATAATTTCTATAAAATAAAACCCCCACCGTGCTCTAAAAGATATAAGCGAAGCACTAGAGCAAAATTATCTAGCTCAAAAGATATAAGTGAAGCACATAGAGTATTCTAATAAATTCCGATTCATGTGTGTCTCTCCAAAAGGTGTGTACAGAAAGGATGATTGTGGTAAACTAAAAAGCAAAGACTCAAATCATACAAGACGCTCCAAGCAAAACACATATCATGTGGTGAATAAAAATATAGCCTCAAGTAAAGTTACCGATAGACGAAGACGAAAGAGGGGATGCCTTCCGGAGCATCCCCAAGCTTAGGATTTTGGTTGTCCTTGAATTTTACCTTTTGGTGCCTTGGGCATCCCCAATCTTAGGCTCTTGCCACTCCTTATTCCATAATCCATCAAACCTTTACCCAAAACTTGAAAAATTCACAACACAAAACTCAACAGAAAATCTCATGAGCTCCGTTAGCGAAATAAAACAAACCACCACTTTAAGGTACTGTAATGAACTCACTATTTATTTATATTGGTGTTAAACCTACTTTATTCCAACTTCTCTATGGTTCATACCCCCTGATACTAGCCATAGATTCATCAAAATAAGGAAACAACACACGAAAAAAACAGAATCCGTCAAAAATAGAAGAGTCTGTAGTAATTTGTATCTAACGCAAACTTCTGTAACTCAAAAATTCCGCTAAAATAGGAGCACCTAAATAATTTGTTTATTGATATACTTAAATTGGAATCAGTATTTTATCACGTTCTGGTATTTTTTAACAATTGCTTTCGTGAGCAGAAAGTTTCTGACTTTTTCAGCAAGATCAAATAATTATCATCCAAGAAGATCCTATAGGTTTTACTTGGCACAAACACTAATTAAAACATAAAACCACATCTAACCGGAGGCTAGATGAACTATTTATTACTAAACAGGAACAAAAAGCAAGGAACAAAAATAAAATTGGGTTGCCTCCCGACAAGCGCTATCATTTAACGCCCCTAGCTAGGCATAAAAACAAGAATAGATCTAGGTATTGTCATCTTTGGTATGCAATTCTTCAATTGAACACTTATAAACCCTTAGGAGTTTAATTTTTATTAATGATCAAACTCCTAGGCAAGAAATCAAGAAATTCATTTGTAGAAAAGTTTCCTTAATGATAGCAAAAAAGTTGGGGTGAACACTTATTGACTTGAGATCCGCATTTTCCTTACTAGAAGATTCACATTTATTTTTAGGAACATACATCAATTTGGCAACTTTGGTAGTAGGAGGGTTTGGAGTATTTCTCATGGAAGAAAAGGCAGACCCTAAGTTGGTAATAATATCCTCAAGTTTATCAATTCTTGTGAAATCTTGATATATCTTTTCGTTAACTATGGGTTTCTTTTCTTTAAAAAAATTCAGAGTAACTCCTACCTTAGATCCATATTGGGTAATTTGGTTGTGGATCTTTTTATCCAAATTCTCAATCAACTCTACAGTGGCAACTTTATTTTCAATAATTTCAAGCCTTTGCATCACATGTTCCAAAGTTAAAATAGTTCCATTAACAAAAGAGGTGGTGGGCCAAACAAATCTGTCATAGCATTATAAGAATCAAAAGTATGGCTACCCAAGAAATCCCTCCGGTAATGGTATCAAGAATATATCTATTCCAAGGAGTGATGCCTACATAAAAATTGCGAAGAAGAACGGAAGTAGATTGCTTCCTAGTGGATCTATTCTGAGCATTGCAAATTCTGTACCAAGCATCTTTTAGATTTTCTCCCTCCCTTTGTTTAAAATTAAGAAATTCATGATCGGGAGTACTAACAATGATAGAAGGACTAGTCATGATGAAGAAACAAACGATCTAACACACGGAGACACAAGAAGCAAGCAAAAAGAGACGAATGGAAAAAAGGGCGAATAAAACGGTAAGGGTGAAGTGGGGGAGAGCAAAACGAGAGGAAAATGGCAAATAATGCAATGTGAGGGATAAGAGTTTGTGATGGGTACTTGGTATGTCTTGACTTGTGCGTAGATCTCCCCAACAACGGTGCAAGAAATGGCTCGTTGTCGGGAGATCAAATCTTGACTTGACTTGGTGTACACCTCCCCGGCAACGATGCCAGAAATCCTTCTTGCTACCTCTTGAGCATGTGTTGGTTTTCCCTTGAAGAGGAAAGGGTGATGCAGCAGAGTAGCGTAAGTATTTCCCTCGGTTTTTGAGAACCAAGGTATCAATCCAGTAGGAGGATACATGCAAATCGCCTAGTACCTACACAAACAATCAAGAACCTTGCAACCAACGCGATAAAGGGGTTGTCAATCCCTTCACGGCCACTTGCAAAAGTGAGATCTGATAGAGATAATAAGATAAATATTTTTGGTATTTTTGTTGTGTAGATTGAAAAGTAAAGATTGCAAAATAAGATAAATAGTAAACTAAAATTGTAGATCGGAAACTTATATGATGGAAAATAGACCTTGGGCCCATAGGTTTCACAAGTGCCTTCTCTCAAGATAGCAAATTCTACAGTGGGTGAACAAATTTCTGTCGAGCAATTGATAGAAAAGCGCATAGTTATGAGAATATCTAGGCATGAGCATATATATAGGCATCACGTTCGTGTCAAGTAGACCGAAACGATTCTGCATCTAGTAGTATTACTCCACACATCGACCGCTATCCAGCATGCATCTATAGTATTAAGTTCATAAGAACAGAGTAACACATTAGGTAAGATGACATGATGTAGAGGGATAAACTCAAGCAATATGATATAAACCCCATCTTTTTATCCTCGATAGCAACAATACAGTACGTGCCTTGCTGCCCCTGCTGTCACTGGGAAAGGACACCGCAAGAATGAACCCAAAGCTAAGCACTTCTCCCATTGCAAGAAAGATCAATCTAGTAGGCTCAACCAAACTGATAATTCGAAGAGACTTGCAAAGATATCTGATACGTCTCCAACGTATCTATAATTTATGAAGTATTCATGCTAGTATATTATCTGTTTTGGATGTTTATGGGCTTTATTAAACACTTCTATATTATTTTTGGGACTAACCTATTAACCCAGAGCCCAGTGCCAGTTCCTGTTTTTTCCCTTGTTTCAGTGTTTCGAAGAAAAGGAATATCAAACAGAGTCCAAACGGAATGAAACATTCGGGAGAGTTATTTTTGGAAAGAAAGCAATCCAGGAGACTTGGAGTACACGTTAGGGAATCAACGAGGAGAGCACGAGGCAGGGGGCGCGCCTACCCCCCAGGCGCGCCCTCCACCCTCGTGGGCCCCTCGTGGCTCCCCTGACCGACTTCTTTCGCCTATATATATCATATACCCTAAAACCATCGGGGAACAGAATAGATCGGGAGTTCCGCCACCGCAAGCCTCTGTAGCCACAAAAAACCAATCGGGACCCTGTTCAGGCACCCTGCCGGAGGGGGGATCCCTCACCGGTGGCCATCTTCATCATCCCAACGCTCTCCATGATGAGGAGGGGGTAGTTCACCCTCGGGGCTGAGGGTATGTACCAGTAGCTATGTGTTTGATCTCTCTCTCTCTCTCGTGTTCTTGAGGTGATACGATCTTGATGTATCGCGAGCTTTGCTATTATAGTTGGATCTTATGATGTTTCTCCCCCTCTACTATCTTGTAATGGATTGAGTTTTCCCTTTGAAGTTATCTTATCGGATTGAGCCTTTAAGGATTTGAGAACACTTGATGTATGTCTTGATGTGCTTATCTGTGGTGACAATGGGATATCACGTGATCCAATTGATGTATGTTTTGGTGATCAACTTGTGGGTTCCGCCCATGAACCTATGCATAGGGGTTGGCACACGTTTTCGTCTTGACTCTCCGGTAGAAACTTTGGGGCACTCTTTGAAGTAATTTGTGTTGGTTTGAATAGATGAATCTAAGATTGTGTTATGCATATCGTATAATCATACCCACGGATACTTGAGGTGACATTGGAGTATCTAGGTGACATTAGGGTTTTGGTTGATATGTGTCTTAAGGTGTTATTCTAGTACGAACTCTTGAATAGATCGATCCGAAAGAATAACTTTGAGGTGGTTTCGTACCCTACCATAATATCTTCGTTTGTTCTCCGCTATTAGTGACTTTGGAGTGGATCTTTGTTGCATGTTGAGGGATAGTTATATGATCCAATTATGTTATTATTGTTGAGAGAACTTGCACTAGTGAAAGTATGAACCCTAGGCCTTGTTTCCTAGCATTGCAATACCGTTTACGCTCACTTTTATCATTAGTTACCTTGCTGTTTTTATATTTTCAGATTACAAAAACCTATATCTACCATCCATATTGCACTTGTATCACCATCTCTTCGCCGAACTAGTGCACCTATACAATTTACCATTGTATTGGGTGTGTTGGGGACACAAGAGACTCTTTGTTATTTGGTTGCAGGGTTGTTTGAGAGAGACCATCTTCAACCTACGCCTCCCACAGATTGATAAACCTTAGGTCATCCACTTGAGGGAAATTTGCTACTGTCCTACAAACCTCCGCACTTGGAGACCCAACAACGTCTACAAGAAGGAGGTTGCGTAGTAGACATCAAGCTCTTTTCTGGCGCCGTTGCCGGGGAGGTGAGTGCTTGAAGGTATATCTTTAGATCTTGCAATCGAATCTTTTAGTTTCTTGTTTTATCACTAGTCTAGTTTATAAAAGAAAACTACAAAAAATGGAATTAAGGTTGCCTCATATGCTTCATCTTTTCAATATCTTTCGTGAAAATGATGGAAAGGAAAATTGTGCTCAAGTGCTAGAAGAAGAATGCATTAGAATGTTTGGTACTAAATCTTTGTATGATGAGCATGATTGCAATGTTGTTAGTATGAATTCTTTGAATACCCATGATGCTAATGATATGCAAAGCCACAAGCTTGGGGATGCTAGGTTTGATGAAGATGATATGTTTAGTCCCCCAAGTTTTGATGAGAAAATTTATTATGATGAAAGCATGCCTCCTATTTATGATGATTATTGTGATGACATGTATGCTATAAAGAATAATGATAACCATGAAACTTGTCATCATGATTTTAGTTTTCAATTGGATTATGCTTCACATGATAGTTATTTTGTTGAGTTTGCTCCCACTACTATTGATGAGAATAAATTTGCTTATGTGGAGAGTAGTAAAATTTATATGCTCATGCATCATGAAAATAATGCTTTATGTGATGGTTATATTGTTGAATTCATTCATCATGCTACTGAAAATTATTATGAGGGAGGAACATATGCTTGTAGGAATTGCAATAATATCAAGTTTCCTCTCTATGTGTTGAAAATCTTGAAGCTATGCTTGTTTTACCTTCCTATGCTAGTTGATTCTTGTTCCATTAAGTTGTTTGCTCACAAAATCCCTATGCATAGGAAGTGGGTTAGACTTAAATGTGCTAGTAATATTCTTCATGATGCTCTCTTTATGTTTCAATTCTTATCTTTTAGGTGAGCATCATTGAAATCATCATGCCTAGCTAGCGGCGTTAAACGTTAGCGCTTGTTGGGAGGCAACCCAATTTTATTTTTGTTCCTTGATTTTGTTCCTGTTTAGTATTACATAAATCATCTAGCCTCTGGTTAGATGTGGTTTTATGTTTTAATTAGTGTTTGTGCCAAGTAAGACCTATAGGATCTTCTTGGATGATAGTTATTTGATCTTGCTCAAAATTCCAGAAACTTTCTGTTCACGAAAATAATTGTTTAAAATCACCAGAACGTGATAAAATACTGATTCCAATTGCAGTAGATCAATAAACAAATTATCTAGGTCGTCCTATTTTTGTAGAATTTTTTGAGTTCCAGAAGTTTGCGTTAGTTACAGATTATTACAGACTGTTCTGACAGATTCTGTTTTTCGTGTGTTGTTTGCTTATTTTGATGAATCTATGGCTAGTAAAATAGTTTATAACCCATATAGAAGTTGGAATATAGTAGATTTAACACCAATACAAATAAATAATGAGTTCATTACAGTACCTTGAAGTGGTGTTTTCTTTTCTTTCGCTAACGGAGCTCACGAGATTTTCTGTTAAGTTTTGTGTTGTGAAGTTTTCAAGTTTTGGGTAAAGAATCGATGGGATATGGAATAAGGAGTGGCAAGAGCCTACGCTTGGGGATTGCCAAGGCACCCCAAGGTAATATTCAAGGACAACCAAGATCCTAAGCTTGGGGATGCCCCGGATGGCATCCCCTCTTTCGTCTTCGTTCATCGGTAACTTTACTTGGAGCTATATTTTTATTCACCACATGATATGTGTTTTTCTTGGAGCGTCATTTTATTTTCTTTAGCTTTGCTTGCTGTTTGAATAAAATTCCAAGATCTGAAATTCTTAAATGAGAGAGAGTCTTCACAAAGCTACATAATTATTTAACTACTCATTGATCTTCTCTCATATCTTTTTGGAGTAGTTTGTCATTTACTTGTGTGCTTCACTTATATCCTATGAGTAAATAGTCGAATGATTTGAATGTCATAAATCTGAAATTATATATGTTCCATATGCTTATCCCATGGGGAGTAATGACTTCACATATAATAAGTAGAGGTGGTAAATTTATTGAAGGTTAGCAAACATTGTATTGGTCACTTGAACAATTCATGAAAGAATATTGAAGGAAGAGAGATTTCACATATAAATATCCTATTTTGGACATCTTCTATGATTGTGAGCCCCATCAATTATTTTCAAACCTGAGCAAATTAGTTGAAGTTGGACAAGGAAGACAACATAATGAGTTATGCTTGGGTATATTTGTATAGAAGTTATATTGTTATGGATCCTCTAACATGTGGTGCCTGCTATTTAGAATCCTTTGCTAGCCAAAATATCTGTACTAAGCGGGAATACTGCTTGTGCATCCAAATTCCTTGAACCAAGTTTTAGAAGGAAATATGCCCTAGAGGCAATAATAAAGTTATTATTTATTTCCTTATATCATGATAAATGTTTATTATTCATGCTAGAATTGTATTAACCGGAAACATAATACTTGTGTGAATACATAAACAAACAGAGTGTCACTAGTATGCCTCTACTTGACTAGCTCGTTGATCAAAGATGGTTATGTTTCCTAGCCATTGACATGAGTTGTCATTTGATTAACGGGATCACATCATTAGGAGAATGATGTGATTGACTTGACCCATTCCGTTAGCTTCGCACACGATCGTTTAGTATTCTGCTATTGCTTTCTTCATGACGTATACATGTTCCTATGACTATGAGATTATGCAACTCCCGTTTACCAGAGGAACACTTTGTGTGCTACCAAACGTCACAACGTAACTGGGTGATTATAAAGGTGCTCTACAGGTGTCTCCGAAGGTACTTGTTGGGTTGGCGTATTTCGAGATTAGGATTTGTCACTCCGATTGTCGGAGAGGTATCTCTGGGCCCACTCGGTAATGCACATCACTTAATCCTTGCAAGCATTGCAACTAATGAGTTAGTTGCGGGATAATGTATTACAGAACGAGTAAAGAGACTTGCCGGTAACGAGATTGAACTAGGTATTGAGATACCGACGATCGAATCTCGGGCAAGTAACATACCGATGACAAAGGGAACAACGTATGTTGTTATGCGGTCTGACCGATAAAGATCTTCGTAGAATATGTGGGAGCCAATATGAGCATCCAGGTTCCGCTATTGGTTATTGACCGGAGACGTGTCTCGGTCATGTCTACATAGTTCTCGAACCCGTAGGGTCCGCACGCCTCCCCCCAAGTCCGAATTGGACAAGGAGGGGGGCGGCACCCCCCCTTTCCTTTCCCCCTCTCTCTCCTTCCCTCTCTCTCCTAATCCAACAAGGAAAAGGGAGGGAGTCCTACTCCCGGTGGGAGTAGGACTCCTCCTGGCGCGCCCCTCCTGGCCGGCCACCTCTCCCCCCTTGCTCCTTTATATACGGGGGCAGGGGCACCCTAGAGACACAACAATTGATCTGTTGATCTTTTAGCCGTGTGTGGTGCCCCCTCCACCATAGTCCACCTCGATAATACTGTAGCGGTGCTTAGGCGAAGCCCTGCGTCGGTAGAACATCATCATCGTCACCAGGCCGTCATGCTGACGAAACTCTCCCTCAACACTCGGTTGGATCGGAGTTCGAGGGACGTCATCGGGCTGAACGTGTGCTGAACTCGGAGGTGCCGTGCGTTCGGTACTTGATCGGTCGGATCGTGAAGACGTACGAGTACATCAACCGCGTTGTGCTAACGCTTCCGCTTTCGGTCTACGAGGGTACGTGGACAGCACTCTCCCCTCTTGTTGCTATGCATCACCATGATCTTGCGTGTGCGTAGGAATCTTTTTGAAATTACTACGTTCCCCAACAGTGGCATCCGAGCCTGGTTTTATGTGTAGATGTCATATGCACGAGTAGAACACAAGTGAGTTGTGGGCGATATAACTCATACTGCTTACTAGCATGTCATACTTTGGTTCGGCGGTATTGTTGGATGAAGCGGCCCGGACCGACATTACGCGTACGCTTACGCGAGACTAGTTCTACCGACGTGCTTTGCACACAGGTGGCTGGCGGGTGTCAGTTTCTCCAACTTTAGTTGAACCGAGTGTGGCTACGCCCGGTCCTTGCGAAGGTTAAAACAGCACCAACTTGACAAACTATCGTTGTGGTTTTGATGCGTAGGTAAGAACGGTTCTTGCTAAGCCCGTAGCAGCCACGTAAAATTTGCAACAACAAAGTAGAGGACGTCTAACTTATTTTTGCAGGGCATGTTGTGATGTGATATGGTCAAGACATGATGCTAAATTTTATTGTATGAGATGATCATGTTTTGTAATCGAGTTATCGGCAACTGGCAGGAGCCATATGGTTGTCGCTTTATTGTATGCAATGCAATCGCCCTGTAATGCTTTACTTTATCACTAAGCGGTAGCGATAGTCGTAGAAGCATAAGATTGGCGAGACGACAACGATGCTACGATGGAGATCAAGGTGTCGCGCCAGTGACGATGGTGACGGTGCTTTGGAGATGGAGATCACAAGCACAAGATGATGATGGCCATATCATATCACTTATATTGATTGCATGTGATGTTTATCTTTTTTATGCATCTTATCTTGCTTTGATTGACGGTAGCATTATAAGATGATCTCTCACTAAATTATCAAAGTATAAGTGTTCTCCCTGAGTATGCACCGTTGCAAAAGTTCTTCGTGCTGAGACACCACGTGATGATCGGGTGTGATAGGCTCTACGTTCGAATACAACGGGTGCAAAACAGTTGCACACGTGGAATACTCAGGTTAAACTTGACGAGCCTAGCATATAACAGATATGGCCTCAGAACACGGAGACCAAAAGGTCGAGCGTGAATCATATAGTAGATATGATCAACATAGTGATGTTCACCATTGAAACTACTCCATCTCACGTGATGATCGGACATGGTTTAGTTGATTTGGATCACGTGATCACTTAGAGGATTAGAGGGATGTCTATCTAAGTGGGAGTTCTTTAATAATATGATTAATTGAAATTAAATTTATCATGAACTTAGTACCTGATAGTATTTTGCTTGTCTATGTTGATTGTAGATAGATGGCCCGTGCTGTTGTTCCGTTGAATTTTAATGCGTTCCTTGAGAAAGCAAAGTTGAAAGATGATGGTAGCAATTACACGGACTGGGTCCGTAACTTGATGATTATCCTCATTGCTGCACAGAAGAATTACGTCCTGGAAGCACCGCTGGGTGCCAGACCTGCTGCAGGAGCAACACCAGATGTTATGAACGTCTGGCAGAGCAAAGCTGATGACTACTCGATAGTTCAGTGTGCCATGCTTTACGACTTAGAACCGGGTCTTCAACGACGTTTTGAACGACATGGAGCATATGAGATGTTCCAGGAGTTGAAGTTAATATTTCAAGCAAATGGCCGGATTGAGAGATATGAAGTCTCCAATAAGTTCTACAGCTGCAAGATGGAGGAGAATAGTTCTGTCAGTGAGCATATACTCAAAATGTCTGGGTATAACAATCACTTGATTCAACTAGGAGTTAATCTTCCGGATGATAGCGCCATTGACGGAATTCTTCAATCACTGCCACCAAGCTACAAGAGCTTCGTGATGAACTATAACATGCAAGGGTTGGATAAGATGATTCCCGAGCTCTTTGCAATGCTAAAGGCTGCGGAGGTAGAAATCAAGAAGGAGCATCAAGTGTTGATGGTCAATAAGACCACCAGTTTCAAGAAAAAGGGCAAAGGGAAGAAGAAGGGGAACTTCAAGAAGAACAGCAAGCAAGTTACTGCTCAGGAGAAGAAACCCAAGTCTGGACCTAAGCCTGAGACTGAGTGCTTCTACTGCAAGCAGGCTGGTCACTGGAAGCGGAACTGCCCCAAGTATTTGGCGGATAAGAAGGATGGCAAGGTGAACAAAGGTATATGTGATATACATGTTATTGATGTGTACCTTACTAATGCTCGTAGTAGCACCTAGGTATTTGATACTGGTTCTGTTGCTAATATTTGCAACTCGAAACAGGGACTACTGATTAAGCGAAGATTGGCTAAGGACGAGGTGACGATGCGCGTGGGAAATGGTTCCAAAGTCGATGTGATCGCGGTCGGCACGCTACCTCTACATCTACCTTCGGGATTAGTGTTAGACCTGAATAATTGTTATTTGGTGCCAGCGTTGAGCATGAACATTATATCTGGGTCTTGTTTGATGTGAGACGGTTATTCATTTAAATCAGAGAATAATGGTTGTTCTATTTATATGAGTAATATCTTTTATGGTCATGCACCCTTGAAGAGTGGTCTATTTTTGTTGAATCTCGATAGTAGTGATACACATTTTCATAATATTGAAGCCAAAAGATGCAGAGTTGATAATGATAGTGCATCTTATTTGTGGCACTGCCGTTTAGGTCATATCGGTGTAAAGTGCATGAAGAAACTCCATACTGATGGACTTTTGGAACCACTTGCTTATGAATCACTTGGTACTTGCGAACCGTGCCTCATGGGCAAGATGACTAAAACACCGTTCTCTGGAACTATGGAGCGAGCAACAGATTTGTTGGAAATCATACATACAGATGTATGTGGTCCGATGAATATTGAGGCTCGTGGCGGATATCGTTATTTTCTCACCTTCACAGATGATTTGAGCAGATATGGGTATATCTACTTAATGAATCACAAGTCTGAAACATTTGAAAAGTTCAAAGAATTTCAGAGTGAAGTTGAAAATCATCGTAACAAGAAAATAAAATTTCTACGATCTGATCGTGGAGGAGAATATTTGAGTTACGAGTTTGGTCTTCATTTGAAACAATGCGGAATAGTTTCGCAACTCACGCCACCCGGAACACCACAGCGAAATGGTGTGTCCGAACGTCGTAATCGTACTTTACTAGATATGGTGCGATCTATGATGTCTCTTACTGATTTACCGCTATCATTTTGGGGATATGCTTTAGAGACGGCTGCATTCACGTTAAATAGGACACCATCGAAATCCGTTGAGACGACGCCTTATGAACTGTGGTTTGGCAAGAAACCAAAGTTGCCGTTTCTTAAAGTTTGGGGCTGCGATGCTTATGTGAAAAAGCTTCAACCTGATAAGCTCGAACCCAAGTCGGAAAAATGTGTCTTCATAGGATACCCAAAAGAGACTGTTGGGTACACCTTCTATCATAGATCCGAAGGCAAGACTTTTGTTGCTAAATTTGGAATCTTTCTAGAGAAGGAGTTTCTCTCGAAAGAAGTGAGTGGGAGGAAAGTAGAACTTGATGAGGTAACTGTACATGCTCCCTTATTGGAAAGTAGTTCATCACAGAAACCGGTTTCTGTGACACCTACACCAATTAGTCAGGAAATTAATGATGATGATCATGAAACTTCAGATCAAGTTGTTACTGCTCGTAGATCAACCAGTGTAAGATCCGCACCAGAGTGGTACGGTAATCTTGTTCTGGAAGTCATGTTACTAGACCGTGATGAACCTACGAACTATGAAGAAGCGATGGTGAGCCCAGATTCCGCAAAATGGCTCGAGGCCATGAAATCTAAGATGGGATCCATGTATGAGAACAAAGTGTGGACTTTGGTTGACTTGCCCGATGATCGGCAAGCCATTGAGAATAAATGGATCTTCAAGAAGAAGACTGACGCTAACGGTAATGTTACTGTTTATAAAGCTCGACTTGTTGCAAAAGGTTTTCGACAAGTTCAAGGGGTTGACTACGATGAGACCTTCTCACCCATAGTGATGCTTAAGTCTGTCCGAATCATGTTAGCAATTGCCGCATTTTATGATTACGAAATTTGGCAAATGGATGTCAAAACTGCATTCCTGAATGGATTTCTGGAAGAAGAGTTGTATATGATGCAACTGGAAGGTTTTGTCGATCCAAAAGGAGCTAACAAAGTGTGCAAGCTCCAGCGATCCATTTATGGACTGGTGCAAGCCTCTCGGAGTTGGAATAAGCGCTTTGATAGTGTGATCAAAGCATTTGGTTTTATACAGACTTTTGGAGAAGCCTGTATTTACAAGAAAGTGAGTGGGAGCTCTGTAGCATTTCTAATATTATATGTGGATGACATATTGCTGATTGGAAATGATATAGAATTTCCGGATAGCATAAAGGGATACTTGAATAAGAGTTTTTGAATGAAAGACCTCGGTGAAGCTGCTTATATATTGGGCATCAAGATCTATAGAGATAGATCAAGATGCTTAATTGGACTTTCACAAAGCACATACCTTGACAAAATTTTGAAGAAGTTCAAAATGGATCAAGCAAAGAAAGGGTTCTTGCCTGTGTTACAAGGTGTGAAGTTGAGTAAGACTCAATGCCCGACCACTGTAGAAGATAGAGAGAAGATGAAAGATGTTCCCTATGCTTCAGCCATAGGATCTATCATGTATGCAATGCTGTGTACCAGACCTGATGTGTGCTTTGCTATAAGTTTAGCAAGGAGGTACCAAAGTAATCCAGGAGTGGATCACTGGACAGCGGTCAAGAACATCCTGAAATACCTGAAAAGGACTAAGGATATGTTTCTCGTTTATGGAGGTGACAAAGAGCTCATCATAAATGGTTACGTTGATGCAAGCTTTGACACTGATCCGGACGATTCTAAATCGCAAACCGGATACGTGTTTACATTGAACGGTGGAGCTGTCAGTTGGTGCAGTTCTAAACAAAGCGTCGTGGCGGGATCTACGTGTGAAGCGGAGTACATAGCTGCTTCGGAAGCAGCAAATGAAGGAGTCTAGATGAAGGAGTTCATATCCGATCTAGGTGTCATACCTAGTGCATCGGGTCCAATGAAAATCTTTTGTGACAATACTGGTGCAATTGCCTTGGCGAAGGAATCCAGATTTCACAAAAGAACCAAGCACATCAAGAGACGCTTCAATTCCATCTGGGATCTAGTCCAGGTGGGAGACATAGAAATTTGCAAGATACATACGGATCTGAATGTTGCAGACCCGTTGACTAAGCCTCTTCCACGAGCAAAACATGATCAGCACCAAGGCTCCATGGGTGTTAGAATCATTATTGTGTAATCTAGATTATTGACTCTAGTGCAAGTGGGAGACTGAAGGAAATATGCCCTAGAGGCAATAATAAAGTTATTATTTATTTCCTTATATCATGATAAATGTTTATTATTCAGGCTAGAATTGTATTAACCGGAAACATAATACTTGTGTGAATACATAGACAAACAGAGTGTCACTAGTATGCCTCTACTTGACTAGCTCGTTGATCAAAGATGGTTATGTTTCCTAGCCATTGACATGAGTTGTCATTTTATTAACGGGGTCACATCATTAGGAGAATGATGTGATTGACTTGACCCATTCCGTTAGCTTAGCACACGATCGTTTAGTATTCTGCTATTGTTTTCTTCATGACTTATACATGTTCCTATGACTATGAGATTATGCAACTCCCGTTTACCGGAGGAACACTTTGTGTGCTACCAAACGTCACAACGTAACTGGGTGATTATAAAGGTGCTCTACAGGTGTCTCCGAAGGTACTTGTTGGGTTGGCATATTTCGAGATTAGGATTTGTCACTCCGATTGTCGGAGAGGTATCTCTGGGCCACTCGGTAATGCACATCACTTAAGCCTTGCAAGCATTGCAACTAATGAGTTAGTTGCGGGATGATGTATTACAGAACGAGTAAAGAGACTTGCCGGTAACGAGATTGAACTAGGTATTGAGATACCGACGATCGAATCTCGGGCAAATAACATACCGATGACAAAGGGAACAACGTAGGTTGTTATGCGGTCTGAGCGATAAAGATCTTTGTAGAATATGTGGGAGCCAATATGAGCATCCAGGTTCCGCTATTGGTTATTGACCGGAGACGTGTCTCGGTCATGTCTACATAGTTCTCGAACCCGTAGGGTCCGCACGCTTAAAGTTTCGATGACAGTTATATTATGAGTTTATATGTTTTGATATACCGAAGGTTGTTCGGAGTCCCGGATGTGATCACGGGCATAACGTGGAGTCTCGAAATGGTCGAGACATGAAGATTGATATATTGGACGACTATATTCGGACACCGGAATGGTTCCGGGGGTTATTGGATATATACCGGAGTACCAGGGGGTTACCGGAACCCCCCGGAGGTTATTGGGCCTCATGGGCCCAATTGGTGGAAGAGGAGAGGCGGCCAAGGGGCAGCCGCGCCCCCCCCCCCCCAAGTCCGAATTGGACAAGGAGGGGGGCGGCACCCCCCCCTTTCCTTTCCCCCTCTCTCTCCTTCCCTCTCCTCTCCTAATCCAACAAGGAAAAGGGAGGGAGTCCTACTCCCATCGGGAGTAGGACTCCTCCTGGTGCGCCCCTCCTGGCCGTCCGCCTCTCCCCCCTTGCTCCTTTATATACGGGGGCAGGGGGCACCCTAGAGACACAACAATTGATATGTTGATCTTTTAGCCGTGTGCGGTGCCCCCCTCCACCATAGTCCACCTCGATAATACTGTAGCGGTGCTTAGGCGAAGCCCTGCGTCGGTAGAACATCATCATCGTCACCACGCCGTCGTGCTGACGAAACTCTCCCTCAACACTCGGCTGGATCGGAGTTCGAGGGACGTCATCGGGCTGATTGTGTGCTGAACTCGGAGGTGCCGTGCGTTCGGTACTTGATCGGTCGGATCGTGAAGACGTACGACTACATCAACCGCGTTGTGCTAACGCTTCCGCTTTCGGTCTACGATGGTACGTGGACAACACTCTCCCCTCTCGTTGCTATGCATCACCATGATCTTGCGTGTGCGTAGGATTTTTTTTGAAATTACTACGTTCCCCAACAGTTTCTTCCATGAGTGTCCACCATATCTACCTATATGCGGTATTTACCTGCCGTTCCAAGTAAATTTGCATGTGCCAAACTCTAAACCTTCAAATAATAATCTGTTTTGTATGCCCGAATCGCTCATGTAGCGACTTGGGGCTGTCAGTATCTTCCATGCTAGGTGGGTTATTCTCACGATGAGTGGACTCCGCTCATCATTCACGAGAAAATGGCTGGTAACTGGGATGCCCAGTCCTATGATCAAAAGATCAAAAACAAATTCGCAAATAATTTAAACAAAACTCCCCCAGGAATGTTGATAGTTGGACGGCACCCGTAGTTTCGGACAAGCCGTGGAGTGTGAATGTTGGTGGAGGGGGAGTAAAAACTTTACCTTTCTGCGTGGGAACCGCCTATAATGTATCTAGTATGGAAGATATTGGGAACTCTTGGTCGTTATGTTGACAATGAAAGCATACCTCTCAAAATTATTTTCATCTCTGTTTTAGCTTCGAGCTCTGGCACCTCTGCAAATCCCTGCTTCCCTCTGCGAAGGGTCTATCTTTTACTTTTATGCAAGAGTCAGTAGTATTACTTCTCATCCCAACCCACTCTTTAGTTGGCAAGCATCATGTGATGGAAAGATCTAAGCATATATGGCCATTCAAATATATTTGAGCGTGAATTATTACTGTTGACATTACCCTTGAGGTAAAAGGTTGGGAGGCGAAACATTAAGCCCCTATCTTTATCTGTGTTCGATGAATACTATTTGTTCTTAAAATATGCTCTGAGTGGTAGCAATCATGGAAGACTAAATAATAGTTGAGTATGTGGAGTTTGCTAAATTAAAGCCCTGACATAGACCCTTCCTGAAAATAAGATGAATTGTAATTGTTTGATGACTAATAACACGGTTTGTTAGTTTTCAAGAAAGTTTATGATCTATACTTTAACATGTGAATAGTTTGTTACTTGATCATGAAAAGTTCTATGAGTTGAGCTACTGTTATGACATATGATGATGCTAGAAAAGGTGATTGAAATTACCATTGACCAAACTTGTGCACCTGCTAGCATTCACACTTCATAAATTCTTTCTTTTATCATTTACCTACTCGAGGACGAGCAGGAATTAAGCTTGGGGATGCAGATACGTCTCCAACGTATCTATAATTTATGAAGTATTCATGCTATTATATTATTTGTTTTGGATGTTTATGGGCTTTATTAAACACTTTTATATTAATTTTGGGACTAACCTATTAACCCAGAGCCCAGTGCAGTTCCTGTTTTGTCCCTTGTTTTAGTGTTTCGAAGAAAAGGAATATCAAACGGAGTCCAAACGGAATGAAACCTTCGGGAGAGTTATTTTTGGAAAGAAAGCAATCCAGGAGACTTGGAGTACACGTCAGGGAATCAACGAGGAGAGCACGAGGCAGGGGGGCGCGCCTACCCCCCCCCCCCCAAGGCACGCCCTCCACCCTCGTGGGCACCTTGTGGCTCCCCTGGCCGACTTCTTTTGCCTATATATATCCATATACCCTAAAACCATCAGGGAACAGAATAGATCGGGAGTTCCGTCGCCGCAAGCCTCTGTAGCCACCAAAAACCAATTGGGACCCTGTTCCGGCACCCTGCCGGAGGGGGGATCCCTCACCGGTGGCCATCTTCATCATCCCGGCGCTCTCCATGACGAGGAGGGAGTAGTTCACCTCAGGGCTGAGGGTATGTACCAGTAGCTATGTGTTTGATCTCTCTCTCTCGTGTTCTTGAGGTGATACGATCTTGATGTATCGTGAGCTTTGCTATTATAGTTGGATCTTATGATGTTTCTCCCCCTCTACTCTCTTGTAATGGATTGAGTTTTCCCTTTGAAGTTATCTTATCGGATTGAGTCTTTAAGGATTTGAGAACACTTGATGTATGTCTTGTCGTGCTTATCTGTGGTGACAATGGGATATCACGTGATCCACTTGATGTATGTTTTGGTGATCAACTTGCGGGTTCCGCCCATGAACCTATGCATAGGGGTTGGCACACGTTTTCGTCTTGACTCTCCGGTAGAAACTTTGGGGCACTCTTTGAAGTACTTTGTGGTGGTTTGAATAAATGAATCTGAGATTGTGTGATGCATATCGTATAATCATACCCACGGATACTTGAGGTCACATTGGAGTATCTAGGTGACATTAGGGTTTTGGTTGATATGTGTCTTAAGGTGCTATTCTAGTAAGAACTCTTGAATAGATCGATCCGAAAGAATAACTTTGAGGTGGTTTCGTACCCTACCATAATCTCTTTGTTTGTTCTCCGCTATTAGTGACTTTGGAGTGGCTCTTTGTTGCATGTTGAGGGATAGTTATATGATCCAATTATATTATTATTGTTGAGAGAACTTGCACTAGTGAAAGTATGAACCCTAGGCCTTGTTTCCTAGCATTGCAATACAGTTTACGCTCACTTTTATCATTAGTTACCTTGCTGTTTTTATATTTTCATATTACAAAAACCTATATCTACCATCCATATTGCACTTGTATCACCATCTCTTCGCCGAACTAGTGCACCTATACAATTTACCATTGTATTGGGTGTGTTGGGGACACAAGAGACTCTTTGTTATTTGGTTGCAGGGTTATTTGAGAGAGACCATCTTCAACCTACGCCTCCCACGGATTGATAAACCTTAGGTCATCCACTTGAGGGAAATTTGCTACTGTCCTACAAACCTCTGCACTTGGAGACCCAACAACGTCTACAAGAAGAAGGTTGCGTAGTAGACATCAATATCAAATTTTGCATATAAGAATTCAGAGAAGAATCAAATATTGTTCATAGATAATCTTGATCATAAACCCACAATTCATCGGATCTCGACAAACACACTGCAAAAAAATATTACATCGAATAGATCTCCAAGAGAATCGAGGAGAACTTTGTATTGTGATCCAAAGAGAGAGAAGAAGCCATCTAGCTAATAACTATGGACCCGAAGGTTTGTGGTAAACTACTCACACATCATCGGAGAGGCTATGGTGTTGATGTAGAAGCCCTCCGTGAGCAATTCCCCCTCCGACGGAGCGCCGGAAAAGGCCCCAAGATGGGATCTCACGGGTAGAGAAGGTTGCGGCGGTGGAAACAGGGTTTCGTGGTGCTCCTGGATGTTTTCAGGGTATATGAGTATATATAGGCAAAAGAACTAGGTCGGTGGAGCTACGAGGGGCCCACGAGGGTGGGGGGCGTGCCTAGCCCCCTGGGCGCGCCCTCCTACCTCGTGGCCGCCTCTTTGCTTCCTTGACGTCCACTCCAAGTCTCCTGGATTGCGTTTTTTCCAAAAAAGATCCTCGCGAAGGTTTCGTTCCGTTTGGATTCCGTTTGATATTCCTTTTCTACGAAACACTGAAATAGGCAAAAAAAAACAGCAATTTGCACTGGGCCTTCTGTTAGTAGGTGATACGTCTCTGTCGTATCTACTTTTCCAAACACTTTTGCCCTTGTTTTGGACTCTAACTTGCATGATTTGAATGGAACTAACCCGGACTGACGCTGTTTTCAGCAGAATTGCCATGGTGTTATCTTTGTGCAGAAACAAAAGTTCTCGGAATGAACTGAAACTTCACGGAGATTATTTTTGGAAATAATAAAAATTACTGGTAAAAGAATCAAGGCCAGGGGGCCCACACCCTTTCCACGAGGGTGGGGGCGTGCCTGCCCCCCCTGGGCGCGCCCCTGCCTCGTGGGCCCCTGGAGCTCCACCGACCTAAACTCCAACTCCATATATTCATGTTCGGGGAGAAAAAAATCAGAGAGAAAGATTCATCGCGTTTTACGATACGGAGCCGCCGCCAAGCCCTAAACTCTCTCGGGAGGGCTGATCTGGAGTCCGTTCGGGGCTCCGGAGAGGGGAATCCGTCGCCGTCGTCATCATCAACCATCCTCCATCACCAATTTCATGATGCTCACCGCCGTGCGTGAGTAATTCCATCGTAGGCTTGCTGGACGGTGATGGGTTGGATGAGATTTATCATGTAATCGAGTTAGTTTTGTTAGGGTTTGATCCCTAGTATCCACTATGTTCTGAGATTGATGTTGCTATGACTTTGCTATGCTTAATGCTTGTCACTAGGGCCCGAGTGCCATGATTTCAGATCTGAACCTATTATGTTTTCATGAATATATGTGAGTTCTTGATCCTATCTTGCAAGTCTATAGTCACCTACTATGTGTTATGATCCGGCAACCCCGAAGTGACAATAATCGGGACCACTCCCGGTGATGACCATAGTTTGAGGAGTTCATGTATTCACTATGTGTTAATGCTTTGGTCCGGTACTCTATTAAAAGGAGGCCTTAATATCCCTTAGTTTCCGCTAGGACCCCGCTGCCACGGGAGGGTAGGACAAAAGATGTCATGCAAGTTCTTTTCCATAAGCACGTATGACTATATTCGGAATACATGCCTACATTACATTGATGAATTGGAGCTAGTTCTGTGTCACCCTATGTTATGATTGTTACATGATGAACCGCATCCGGCATAATTCTCCATCACCGATCCAATGCCTACGAGCTTTTCACATATTGTTCTTCGCTTATTTACTTTTCCGTTGCTACTGTTACAATCACTACAAAACCCAAAAATATTACTTTTGCTACCGTTACCGTTACTTCCATATTACTTTGCTACTAAATACTTTGCTGCAGATACTAAGTTATCCAGGTGTGGTTGAATTGACAACTCAACTGCTAATACTTGAGAATATTCTTTGGCTCCCCTTGTGTCGAATCAATAAATTTGGGTTGAATACTCTACCCTCGAAAACTGTTGCGATCCCCTATACTTGTGGGTTATCAAGACTATTTTCTGGCGCCGTTGCCGGGGAGCATAGCTCTATTCTTTGAGTCACTTGGGATTTATATCTGCTGGTCACTATGAAGAACTTGAAAGACGCGAAAACAAAAATTTATCCCTCAACTACGAGGGGAGGTAAGGAACTGCCATCTAGCTCTGCACTTGATTCACCTTCTGTTTTGAGTAAACTTGCGACACCTAAACCTGCTTCTGCTATTAATTCCGATATGTCGCATGTTATTGATGATGCCACTTCTGCTATGCATGATACTTATGATGAAACTACTTCTATGCTTGATACTACTGTGCCACTTGGTGAATTTCTTGATGAACAACTTGCTAGGGCTAGAGAGAATGAAATTATTGAAGCTGATAATATTGATGAAAGTGATGATGAAGACTCTCCCCCTAAATATGAATTGCCTGTTGTGCCTGAGGGCTATGTTATGGATGAAGAAACTGTTAGAGACTTTCTTGCTTGCAATGATAGAAGTGATCTTAAGAAATTATTAGCTAAGCTAAACAAAAAACTCTGAATGCTAGAATGAAATATGATCCTGCTTATGCTACTTCACCTATCTTTGTTACTGATAAGGATTATGAATTCTCTGTTGATCCTGATATAATTACTTTGGTTGAATCTGATCCTTTCTATGGCTATGAATCTGAAACTGTTGTGGCACATCTTACTAAATTAAATGATATAGCCACCCTGTTCACTAATGATGAGAAAACTCGCTACTATTATATCCTTAAAATATTTCCGTTCTCATTAAAGGGTGATGCTAAGATATGGTTTAACTCTCTTGATCCTGGTTGTGTGCGTAGTCCCCAGGATATGATTTATTACTTCTCTGCTAAATATTTCCCTGCTCATAAGAAACAAGCTGCTTTAAGGGAAATATATAATTTTGTGCAAATTGAAGAAGAGAGTCTCCCACAAGCTTGGGGGAGGCTTCTCCAATTACTTAATGCTTTGCCTGATCATCCTCTTAAGAAAAATGAAATACTTGATATCTTTTATAATGGACTAACTGATGCTTCCAGAGACCACCTGGATAGTTGTGCTGGTTCTGTTTTCAGGGAAAGAACACCAGATGAAGCTGAAATTCTATTGAATAATATGTTGACCAATGAAAATAATTGGACACTTCCTGAACCAACTCCTAAGCCAACTCCGAAGAAAAGAGGTGTTTTATTTCTCAGTCCTGAAGATATGCAAGAGGCAAAGAAACCTATGAAAGAAAAAGGTATAAAAGCTGAAGATGTGAAGAATTTACCTCCTATTGAAGAAATACATGGTCTTAATTCACCGCCTGTTGAAGAAATGTATGGTCTTAATCCATCACCTATTGAAGAAACACATGGTCTTGATAACCCGACACAGGTAGTAAAGGTAAATTCTCTCTATAGATTTGATGAAGGTGATATTCCTCGTTATAAGTCTGCTAGCCAATGCTTAGATGAGTTTGATAATTTTATTATCAAACAAGAAAACTTCAATGCTTATGTTGGTAGACAATTGAAACACAATTATTATATGCTTGAACACTTGAGTGATTATATGTCTAGAGTTAAAGGTGAACTTAAACTCATTAGTAAACATGCTTCTGTGGTTACCACTCAAGTAGAACAAGTACTTAAGGCTCAGAATGATTTGCTCAATGAATTGAATAGTAAGAATAATGATTTTGCTGTTAGAGTGGCTACTAGAACTGGTAAAATGACTCAGGAACCTTTGTATCCTGAAGGCCATCCTAAGAGAATTGAGCAGGATTCTCAGAGAAATAATATAGATGCACCTAGTCCTTCTAAAAAGAAGAAAAAGAAAAATGATAGGACTTTGCATGCTTCTAGTGAACCTGTTGTAGACACACCTGAGAATCCCAATGATATTTCTATTTCTGATGCTGAAACACAATCTGGTAATGAACATGAACCTAGTGATAATGTTAATGATGATGTTCATGCTGATGCTCAACCTAGCAATGATAATGATGTAGAAATTGAACCTGCTGTTGATCTTGATAACCCACAATCAAAGAATCAACGTTATGATAAGAGAGACTTTGTTGCTAGGAAACACGGTAAAGAAAGGGAGCCATGGGTTCAGAAACCCATGCCTTTTCCTCCCAAACCATCCAAGAAAAAGGATGATGAGGATTTTGAGCGCTTTGCTGAAATGATTAGACCTATCTTCTTGCGTATGCGTTTGACTGATATGCTCAAAATGAATCCTTATGCTAAGTACATGAAAGAAATTGTTACTAATAAAAGAAAGATACCGGAAGCTGAAATTTCCACCATGCTTGCTAATTATACTTTTAAGGGTGGAATACCAAAGAAACTGGAGATCCAGGAGTACCCACTATACCATGCTCCATTAAAAGAAATTATGTTAGAACTGCTTTATGTGATCTTGGAGCCGGTGTTAGTGTTATGCCTCTCTCTTTATATCGTAGACTTGATTTGAATAAGTTGACACCTACTGAAATATCTTTGCAAATGGCTGATAAATCAACTGTTATACCTGTCGGTATTTGTGAGGATGTGCCTGTTGTGGTTGCAAACGTTACTATTTTAACGGACTTTGTTATTCTTGATATTCCCGAGGACGATAGTATGTCTATTATTCTTGGAAGACCCTTTTTGAATACTGCAGGGGCTGTTATTGATTGCAACAAAGGCAATGTCACTTTTCATGTTAATGGTAATGAGCATACGGTACACTTTCCGAGGAAACAACCTCAAGTCATAGTATCAACTCTATTGGGAAATTTCCATCGGTTATTTTTGGAGGTTTTGAATTTCCTCTACCTACTGTCAAGAAGAAATATGATATTCCTATTATTGGGGATGTGCATATCCCCGTTGAGGTAACATAGTGTTATTCGAAATTTCTCCGGTTCCATGTTATTCGGAATGAGTTTGTTAACAAGACATGATCAACCTTGTTAGTGGATTCCTTTTGATGAGCATGAAATGGATGAAGTTAGAAGGCACAACCTTCTGTACCCTCCTTTTACTTTCTGTTATTTAGTTGAAATAAAGCAAAAATAGTATTTTCTGTCAGTCTTCTGAATTATCCATGCAATAAAAAATACCCCGAAAATAAAAGTTCTCCAAATGCCCCAAAATTGAAATATGATTTTTTCTGGAATATTTGAGAATATCTGGCACTGAGAACACAGCAGGGGGAGCAAGCACCTGGCCACGAGGGTCCAGGGCGCGCCCCCTGCCTCGTGGGCCCATGGTGGCTCCCCTCCACTTATTCCTGCACCCACACACTCCTTCCTCCCAAAAAATCACCGACCAGCTCAAGCACGAGTTCTAGCTCATTTTGCTGCGATTTTTGATCTCCTTGCTCAAAGCTCCACTCACAAAACTGCTTTGGGGGATTGTTCCTTGGTATGTGACTCCTCCAATGGTCCAATTAGTTTTTGTTCTAGTGCTTTATTCATTGCAAATTTGTGCTGCCTAGGTGACCATATTCTTGAGCTTGCATGTCAAATTTATATGGTTCCAAGTAGTTCTAATGCATGATATAGTCTCTAGGCACTTGTAGGAGTAGTTGCTATCAATTTTGTTGAGCTAGGTTCACTTTTATTTGAAGTTACTAAAAATTTCAGAAATTTTTCAGAGGAAGAAACATGTTTAGGAAAATGTATCAAGGTGGTTCTTCAAGGAAGCAAGGACCCAGGCTTGCAATGCGCGATGCTGATGATGAACCACCAAGGGACGCTCCAGTGCGGGCTTGTGAACGGCCTTCAGAGGACTTCATGGATCAAGCAGGAATCAAGGAACAATTTAACGCATATGTGCGTAACGCTGATCTTGTGAGCTTCAAGGCAGATAAGTGCCATCAGTACCACTATCTCACTAGTTCCTTTGTGAGGAGGTTTGAATTTTCATCTTCACGCAATTCTCAAACTATCCTGTTTGATCTTTATGAAAATTCTTATACTATGGACTTAGAGGATTTTACCACTGCTTGCAAACTTCCACAATGGGGTAGTACTAGTGAACCTCGCAAATATGAATTTAGAGATTTTCTTGCTAGCATAACTGTGGGGGAATCTAGAGACATAGCACAAGCTACCATAGGGAGCATTCATTTTCCTGCTATACATTATTTTGCTCTCTTCATAGGTAGGTGCATAAATGGTAAGGATGAAGCATGTCACATGTGTGTCCCTGACCTCAATGTTCTCAGGAGTGTTGTGTTAGGAGATAAACATTATAATTTGGGAGCCATTATTGCACGCAGGTTGCATAATAATAGATTTAATGGAGATTTCTTTGGTGGAATTTATGCAACCCGTTTAGCTAATTTTCTTGGTGTAACCATACGTGAGGATGATATTGAGTTGCCTCCTGCTTATTTAGATTATGAGGCCATGGTTCGTCATCGTTTTGTTGAGAGGAACGATCAGTTCCTCCAGTACCGACTAATCTTTGACAGACAACGTACCTATCACGTCGCTCTCCCTGCTTCTACCTTCTTTGACTTTCAGGCAAAGGGGAGATATTTCATAACCAGGGAGGAGGCGAACGAGTACGAGAGGAGGGCTGAGATAGCTCGCCTCCAAGCTGCATCCCACAATGCAATGCCTGCTGCATCTCAGTACGACCCCAACTACAACTTTGGATATCCGCCAGGCCATCCGTGGCAATAGACCAACTTAGGCCAAAAGCCTAAGCTTGGGGGAGTACGTATTTCTCACCGACATTACATTCATGTTCGCACACTCATTGCTAGTTGTCGGTGCTCATACTTATTCACTTTAATATCCATGCTAGTTTATTTTCCTTTTTATGCTTTCTTCTTGTGTGTTTGAAAACCCATAAGAAAAACAAAAAAATTAGTTGTAGCTTTTAGCTAGTTTACTTTCTTGCTTGTAGTAGTAATAATTAAAAGAAAACCCAAAAATATTTCATGTTCTTCTTTTGCTTGTTGGGAGCTTTCCCGTGTAAATATTTTTATTTCTTTTCTTTTCTTTGGGGGTCGATAGGAGAAGACCATAATGAAAATGTTGAAGTGGTTCTTATATGCATTATTGTTGATTTAACCAAGAGTCCATATTACCTTGTCTTCTCCTGTTTATTGAATGCTTGCAGATTCCAGCTTAGTCCAATGCACGTGCACTATTATTATTATTATTCACATCGTTCGGTCGTGCAAGTGAAAGGCAATTATGACGATATATGATGGACTGATTGAGATGAGAGAAGCTGGTATGAACTCGACCTCTCTTGTTTTTGTAAATATGATTAGTTCATCGTTCCTGATTCAGCCTATTATGAATAAACATGTTTGCAATGACAATTAGAGATTATAGTTGCTTATGCCATGCTTAATTAGCTAGGAGCTTATAATGGTTTACCTTGCGTGCCAGCATGCTATTAAAATGGTTGTGATGTGGTATGATGGGGTGGTATCCTCCTTTGAATGATTCAAGTGACTTGACTTGGCACATGTTCACACATGTAGTTGAAACAAATCAACATAGCCTTCACGATATTTATGTTCATGGTGGATTATATCCTACTCATGCTTGCACTCAATGTTTATTAATTTTAATGCATGTTCATGACTGTTGTCGCTCTCTAGTTGGTCGCTTCCCAGTCTTTTGCTAGCCTTCACTTGTACTAAGCGGGAATACTGCTTGTGCATCCAATCCCTTAAACCCCAAAGTTATGCCATATGAGTCCACTATACCTTCCTATATGCGGTATCTACCTGCCGTTCCAAGTAAATTTGTATGTGCCAAACTCTAAACCTTCAAATGAAATTCTGTTTTGTATGCTCGAATAGCTCATGTATCAACTAGGGTGTCCGTATCTTCCATGTTAGGCGGGTTATTCTCAAGAGGAGTGGACTCCGCTCCTCACTCACGAGAAAATGGCTGGTCACCGGGATGCCCAGTCCCATGCTTTATGCAAATCAAATCAAAATAATTGCAAACAAAACTCCCCCGGGACTGTTGTTAGTTGGAGGCACTCGTTGTTTCGAGCAAGCCATGGATTGATGCTTGTTGGTGGAGGGGGAGTATAAACTTTACCATTCTGTTTGGGAACCGCCTATAATGTGTGTAGCATGGAAGATATCGCCATCTCTCGGTTGTTATGTTGACAATGAAAGTATGCCGCTCAAAATATTATTTATCTCTATTTCAAAATCGAGCTCTGGCACCTCTACAAATCCCTGCTTCCCTCTGCGAAGGGCCTATCTATTTACTTTTATGTTGAGTCATCACCCTCTTATTAAAAAGCACCAGCTGGAGAGCACCGCTGTCATTTGCATCCATTACTATTAATTTATATTGGGTATGACTATGACTGGATCTCTTTTACCATGAATTACAATGTTTAGTCAGTCCTTGATCTTTAAAGGTGCTCTGCATTTATGTTTTGCGGTCTCAGAAAGGGCTAGCGAGATACCATCTTGTTATATCATATTATGATTGTTTTGAGAAAGTGTTGTCATCCGAGATTTATTATTATTGCTCGCTAGTTGATTATGCCATTGACATGAGTAAACATGAGACCTAAGAGTTATTGTGAATATGGTTAGTCATAATCTTTGCTGAAAACTTGAATGCTGGCTTTACATATTTACAACAACAAGAGCAAACAGAGTTTGTAAAAGTTTTTCTTTATCACTTTCAGTTTGTCAACTGAATTGCTTGAGGACAAGCAAAGGTTTAAGCTTGGGGGAGTTGATACGTCTCCGTCGTATCTACTTTTCCAAACACTTTTGCCCTTGTTTTGGACTCTAACTTGCATGATTTGAATGGAACTAACCCGGACTGACGCTGTTTTCAGCAGAATTGCCATGGTGTTATTTTGTGCAGAAACAAAAGTTCTCGGAATGACCTGAAACTTCACGGAGATTATTTTTGGAAATATAAAAAATACTGGCGAAAGAATCAAGGCCAGGGGGCCCACACCCTTTCCAAGAGGGTGGGGGCGCGCCTGCCCCCCTGGGCGCGCCCCCCTGCCTCGTGGGCCCCTCGAGCTCCACCGACCTAAACTCCAACTCCATATATTCGTGTTCGGGGAGAAAAAAATCAGAGAGAAAGATTCATCGCGTTTTAAGATACGGAGCCGCCGCCAAGCCCTAAACTCTCTCGGGAGGGCTGATCTGGAGTCCGTTCGGGGCTCCGGAGAGGGGAATCCGTCGCCGTCGTCATCATCAACCATCCTCCATCACCAATTTCATGATGCTCACCGCCGTGCGTGAGTAATTCCATCATAGGCTTGCTGGACGGTGATGGGTTGGATGAGATTTATCATGTAATCGAGTTAGATTTGTTAGGGTTTGATCCCTAGTATCCACTATGTTCTGAGATTGATGTTGCTATGACTTTGCTATGCTTAATGCTTGTCACTAGGGCCCGAGTGCCATGATTTCAGATCTGAACCTATTATGTTTTCATGAATATATGTGAGTTCTTGATCCTATCTTGCAAGTCTATAGTCACCTACTATGTGTTATGATCCGGCAACCCCGAAGTGACAATAATCGGGACCACTCCCGGTGATGACCATAGTTTGAGGAGTTCATGTATTCACTATGTGTTAATGCTTTGGTCCGGTACTCTATTAAAAGGAGGCCTTAATATCCCTTAGTTTCCGCTAGGACCCCGCTGCCACGGGAGGGTAGGACAAAAGATGTCATGCAAGTTCTTTTCCATAAGCACGTATGACTATATTCGGAATACATGCCTACATTACATTGATGAATTGGAGCTAGTTCTGTGTCACCCTATGTTATGACTGTTACATGATGAACCGCATCCGGCATAATTCTCCATCACCGATCCAATGCCTACGAGCTTTTCACATATTGTTCTTCGCTTATTTACTTTTCCGTTGCTACTGTTACAATCACTACAAAACCCAAAAATATTACTTTTGCTACCGTTACCGTTACTATCATATTACTTTGCTACTAAATACTTTGCTGCAGATACTAAGTTATCCAGGTGTGGTTGAATTGACAACTCAACTGCTAAACTTGAGAATATTATTTGCTCCCCTTGTGTCGAATCAATAAATTTGGGTTGAATACTCTACCCTCGAAAACTGTTGCGATCCCATATACTTGTGGGTTATCAGTAGGTTAGTCCCAAAAATAATATAAAAGTGCATAATAAAGCCCATTAAACATCCAAAAATATATAATAGCATGGAACAATAAAAAATTATAGATATGTTGGAGACGTATCAAGCATCCCCAAGCTTAATTCCTGCTCGTCCTCAAGTAGGTAAATGATAAAAACAGAATTTTTGATGTGGAATGCTACCTAACATAATTTTCGATGTAATTCTCTTTATTGTGGCATGAATGTTCAGATCCGAAAGATTCAAGATAAAAGTTTAATATTGACATAAAAATAATAATCCTTCAAGCATACTAACTAAGCAATTATGTCTTCTCAAAATAAGATGGCAAAAGAAAGCTCATCCCTACAAAATCATATAGTTTGGCCATGCTTCATTTTCGTCACACAAAAATGCTCTCATCATGCACAACCCCGATGACAAGCCAAGCAATTGTTTCATACTTTAGTATTTCTCAAACCTTTTCAACTTTCACGCAATACATGAGCGTGAGCCATGGACATAGCACTATGGGTGGAATAGAATATAATGATGGGGGTTGTGTGGAGAAGACAAAAAAGGAGAAAGTCTCACATTGACGCGGCTAATCAACGGGCTAGGGAGATGCCCATCAATTGATGTCAATGCAAGGAGTAGGGATTGCCATGCAACGGATGCACTAGAGCTATAAATGTATGAAAGCTCAACAAAAGAAACTAAATGGGTGTGCATCCAACTTGCTTGCTCACGAAGACCTAGGGCATTTGAGGAAGCCCATTGTTGGAATATACAAGCCAAGTTCTATAATGAAAAATTCCCACTAGTATATCAAGGTGACAAAATAAGATACTCTCTATCATAAAGATCATGGTGCTACTTTGAAGCACAAGTGTGGAAAAAAGGATAGTAGCATTGTCCCTTCTTTTTCTTTTCTTTTTTTTCCTTTTTTTATTTGGCCTTTCCTTTTTTTGCCTTTTTTCATGGGACAATGCTCTATTAATGATGATCATCACACTTCTATTTATTTACAACTCAGTGAGTACAACTCGATACTAGAACAAAATATGACTCTATATGAGTGCCTCCGGCGGTGTACCGGAATGGGCAATGAATCAAGAGTGACATGTATGAAAAATTATGCATGGTGGCTTTGCCACAAATACGATGTCAACTACATGATCATGCAAGGCAATATGACAATGATGAAGCGTGTCATAATAAATGAAACGGTGGAAAGTTGCATGGCAATATATCTCGGAATGGCTATGGAAATGCCATAATAGGTAGGTATGGTGGCTGTTTTGAGGAAGATATAAGGAGGTTTATGTGTGATAGAGCGTATCATATCACGGGGTTTGGATGAACGGGCGAAGTTTGCACCAACTCTCAAGGTGAGAAAGGGCAATGCACGGTACCGAAGAGGTTAGCAATGATGGAAAGGTGAGAGTGCGTATAATCCATGGACTCAACATTAGTCATAAAGAACTCACATACTTATCGCAAAATCTACAAGTCATCAAAAACCAAGTATTACACGCATGCTCGTAGGGGGATAGATTGGTAGGAAAAGACCATCGCTCGTCCCCGACCGCCACTCATAAGGATGACAATCAAAGAACACCTCATGTTTCAAATTTGTCACACAACGGTTACCATACATGCATGCTACGGGACTTGCAAACTTCAACACAAGTATTTCTCAAATTCACAATTACTCAACTAGCACAACTTTAATATTACCATCTTCATATCTCAAAACAATCATCAAGTATCAAACTTCTCATAGTATTCCCCCTCCGAGGCTATGGTGTTGATGTAGAAGCCCTCCGTGATCGATTTCCCCTCCGGCGGAGCGCCGGAAAAGGCCACAAGATGGGATCTCACGGGTACAAAAGGTTGCGGCGGTGGAAATAGGGTTTCGTGGTGCTCCTGGATGTTTTCAGGGTATATGAGTATATGTAGGCGAAAGAAGTAGGTCAGTGGAGCTACGAGGGGCCCACGAGGGTGGGGGCGTGCCCTCCTACCTCGTGGTCGCCTCATTGCTTCCTTGACGTCCACTCCAAGTCTCCTGGATTGCGTTTGTTCCAAAAACGATCCTCGCAAAGGTTTCATTCCGTTTGATATTCGTTTTCTGCGAAACACTGAAATAGGAAAAAAAACAGCAATTTGCACTGGGCCTTCGGTTAGTAGGTTAGTCCCAAAAATAATATAAAAGTGCATAATAAAGCCCATTAAACATCCAAAACAGATAATATAATAGCATGGAACAATCAAAAATTATAGATACGTTGGAGACATATCAGACATCTATCCCAACGATGAGCTGACACGTGCATTATCCGGCGAATGAGAATTTTACACGTGGAAAATCCCCATTGGTCGGGGCTGTTAACGGGTTATCGGATCCAAACCGGAACCCGATAGCTTAACGGCAACCCGTTACGGTGGATGCCACGTGTCGGTCACCCTTGACGAAAGCACTTCTATGACGCGCGATTTATCGTCATGGAAGTGGACACTTCCATGATGATACTTTTGGTAATGTCATGGAACACTTCTACGACAGCACATGTATGACTATCTTGATTCTGTCATAAAATCGTCATGGATGTACATGCATGACAGAAAACGTGACCTACCGTGACAAACACGTATCATCATGGAAGTGTTTTTTTTGTAGTGACAGGTATCTCCGAGGGTGTCTGTTGAGTTGGATCAATACTGGGATTTGTCACTCCGTATGACGGAGAGGTATCTCGGGGCCCACTCGGTAATACAACATCACAATGAGCTCGCAAGCAATGTGACTAAAGAGTTAGCCACGGGATCTTGTATTACGGAACGAGTAAAGAGACTTGCTGGTAACAAGATTGAACTAGGTATGGAGATACTAACGATCGAATCTCGGGCAAGTAACATACTGAAAGATCGTCGATGTCGCCTAGAGGGGGGTGAATAGGCGCTTTAAAATAATTACGGTTGAGGCTTGAACAAATGCGGAATAAACCTAGCGGTTAATTTGTCAAGCACAAAACCTACAACAACTAGGCTCACCTATGTGCACCAACAACTTATGCTAAGCAAGAAAACCTACTTAGGTGATAGCAAGATATATGACAAGAAACAATATGGCTATCACAAAGTAAAGTGCATAAGTAAAGGGCTCGGGTAAGAGATAACCGAGGCACGTAGAGACGACGATGTATCCCGAAGTTCACACCCTTGCGGATGCTAATCTCCGTTTGGAGCGGTGTGGAGGCACAATGCTCCCCAAGAAGCCACTAGGGCCACCGTAATCTCCTCATGCCCTCGCACAATGCAAGATGTCGTGATTCCACTAAGGGACCCTTGAGGGCGGTCACCGAACCCGTACAAATGGCAACCCTTGGGGGCAGTCACCGAACCCGTACACTTTGGCAACCCTTGGGGGCGGTCACCGGAACCCGTCAAATTGCTCGGGGCGATCTCCACAACCTAATTGGAGACCCCGACACTTGCCCGGAGCTTTACACCACAATGATTGAGCTCCGAACACCACCAACCGTCTAGGGCGCCCAAGCACCCAAGAGGAACAAGCTCAAGGGTACCAAGCACCCAAGAGTAATAAGCTTCTCAACTTGTAACTTCCACGTATCACCGTGGAGAACTCAAACCGATGCACCAAATGCAATGGCAAGGGCACACGGAGTGCCCAAGTCCTTCTCTCTCAAATCCCACCGAAGCAACTAATGCTAGGGAGGAAAATGAGAGGAAGAACAAGAAGGAGAACACCAAGAACTCCAAGATCTAGATCCAAGGGGTTCCCCTCACATAGAGGAGAAAGTGATTGGTGGAAATGTGGATCTAGATCTCCTCTCTCTTTTCCCTCAAAAACTAGCAGGAATCCATGGAGGGATTGAGAGTTAGGAAGCTTGAAGAAGGTAAACAATGGGGGAAGAACACGAGCTCAAAGGATAAGGTTCAATGGAGAAGAAGACCCCCTTTTATAGGTGGGGAAAAATCCAATCGTTATGCTCACAGCCCGCACAGAGCGGTACTACCGCTCCAAGGAGCGGTACTACCGCTAGGGCGGTAGTACCCCTTTGAAAAACAACAGCGAGGAGGCAAAAGGCCAGTAGAACTGCCGGAGCGGTACTACCGCTCGTCCCCACGGTACTACCGCTCGACCTCACGGTACTACCGCTAGGGATAGCGGTACTACTGCAAGTGGTAGCGGTACTACTGCTTGCGAGCGGTACAAAAAAATACTTCCGTGCCTACTTCCGCTGAGCAAAACACGAGATTTTGGTCCGGAGCGGTACTACCGCTCAGGAGCCGCGGTAGTACCGCTCCCAAGAGCGGTACTAAAAATTACATCCGCAGCAGCCCCTTTAAAGGACACCAAAACTGACACAACTTTTGCAAACGGACTCCGAATTCGACGAAACCAAGTTTGTTGGAAAGATAGCGACAAGGGCTAACACAATCTTGATAGAAATACCAATAAGAAGCAAATGAGAAAAGGCCCAAAAGAAAATGGTGAGAACCCTTCCTCGGATAAGACCGGTAAAACCTCCAACATCGAAAACATCATAGAAGACGCATGCAAACTCCGTTTTTGATGAACTCAAGCTTGTCATCAAGATGACCATAAGATCTAAGACTCACAAAGAGAACCAAACAAGAACCAAGAAACATGATGCAAGGATGCAATGGTTTGAGCTCTCGACGAACGATACGATCAAGCTACTCACTTGAGAGCCCCCCTTGATAGTACGGCTATCGATCCTATAACCTGGTCTCCCAACTACCACCATGAGACCGGTAAAATAGAAAACCTATCAAGGGAAAACCTTTGCCTTGCACATGGTCCACTTGAGCTAGATGATGACGATCTTGACACCCTCAAGTTGGACCACCTTTCTTGATTGCGTTGGCTCGATGAAGACTAGATGATTACTCCCCCATAGTCCACTATGGGTGAGGCACTCTTCGGCACATCTTCACAAGTCCATTGTCACCACAATGGACGGCAAGCTTCAAGCACTTGGTCTCTTCGTGATGCTCCACTTGAACTTGCACACGGCAATCTTGATGACGATCACCACTTGATGTCATCCTCTCCATGGGTTGAGTGATATCTTCCTCTTGACGCAAGCCCATGAACACGTACCTAACTCCACATAGAACTCTCACATAGACCATGGGTTAGTACACAAAGCACAATGGACAATGCTTACCATACCATGGGATCACTTGATCCCTATCGGTACATCTTCTACGCTTTGTGAGTTGATCAACTTGATTCACTCTTGACTTAGTCTTGATCAACCTAGAATCTTTCCAACTCTCTTTATTTGGATGATGTCTTGAAGGTAAACATGAATGATCACACAATCTTCTTCTTCAAGACATGCTTGCAATAAGCTCAACTCTCACATGACCAATCTTTGGATAATTCCTTAATAGCACCTTGGTCAACACAAACTCTCCTTGAAACCAACGCATGTACTCCAAGAAAAGCCTATGGACAAAACCTTCAAATATAACTCAAGGCAACCATTAGTCCATAGAGATTGTCGTCAATTACCAAAACCAAACATGGGGGCACCACATGTTCTTTCACATACTGATAGACAAAGGGAACTGCATACGGGATTAGCTGAATCCTTGACATCGAGGTTCGACCGATGAAGATCTTCATAGAATATGTAGGAACCAATATGGACATCCAGGTCCCGCTATTGGTTATTGACCGTAGAGGTGTCCCGGTCATGTCTGCATAGTTCTCGAACCCGCGGGGTCTACACATTTAACGTTCGGTGACGCTAGAGTAGTATTAGGATATTCACGTTGGTGAACGAATGTTGTTCGGAGTCCCGGATGAGATCCCGGACGTCACAAGGAGCTCCAGAATGATCCGGAGGCAAAGATTTATATATGGGAAGTCATATTTTGGCTACCGGAAAAGTTTCAGGTTTTACCGGTATTGCACCGGTAAGCTTTCGAAAGGTTTCAGAAGGTTCTAGAAGGTTCCAGAGGGTTCCGGAGGAGTCCGGAAGGGTCCCTCCAGCACCTAGGGCGTGCATGGTCTATAAGAGGGGCTTCCTAGCCTTATTGGGCTAGGCGCACCAACCCCCTAAGGCCCATCCACCTAGGGAAAGGAAAACCCTAAGGGGGAGGGCCCTCCACTTGGCTTGGAGGGCACTCCTCCCCCTTTGGCTGCCTCCCCTCCTTGAGGAGGGGCTAGGGCTGCGCCCCCAACCCTCCAACACCCCTATATATAGTGGGAAGGAGGGGCAAGGGCTGGACACAAAAAATCCCATGCCCTGCAGCCTCTTCTCTCTCCCGTTCTTCCTCGTTCGTAGTTTCGGAGGTGCTTGGCGAAGCCCTACTGGGATTGCTCCACCACGCTGTCATGCTGGTTGAGATCCCATCTACTTATCCTCCCTCTCTTGCTGGATCAAGAAGAAGGAGATGTCATCGAGCCATACGTGTGTTGAACGCGGAGGTGTCGTCCGTTCGGCGCTTGGATCGGGAGTTCGTGGACGGATCGTGGTTGGATCGCGAAGACGTTCGACTACATCAACCGCATTTCTTAATGCTTCCGCTTAGCGATCTACAAGGGTATGTGGATGTAATCTCTCCTCTCGTAGATGTTCATCTCCTAGATCGATCTGGGTGAGCGTTGGAAATTTTTTGTTTCCCATGCAACGTTCCCCAACATCCTCTTTCTTGTTCTCCCTTGCTGAAAAATGCCCATCCATGTGGAGGACATTTTTGTAGCTGCGGCGTCATGGGAGGCCCTTAACTTCTCCCACTTGTTTCCCATGGCTTGCCGGTTATCCTTTGGCACGGTGTCTCTTCCATTCTCAACGACAATATCGTCCTCTTCATCTTCCAACCCAATGGATTGGTGGGAGATTGAGCCATCATTCCTCTTCTTGCGGGCTTTGAGATCAGCCACAAGTTGTGTCCACTTTGGCACTCCATTCAATATGATCCAAGAATGGCTAAAAGCAAATGGCTTCTTCTCCATCTCGTGATACAAAGTTGCCACCACCACCATCTAGCAAACAACATGTATGAGCACAAGAATGCAAACACAAGAAGCATATGCAAATGATGACAAGATGAAGCAATTGAGCTTAGATGAGTTGCCACTCCCATCCCACTTTGAGGACGTTTGGTCACTTGTGAGTAGTAGCCGACGTACTTGTTCACTTCCTCTTGGATGATCCACCGTCGAAGTTGGAGAGATACCACATTGCGGTTGGTCATGATAGAATACGGCTCCACATATTCATTTTGTTCGTGATACTCCTTCCATATCTTCTCCCAATACTTGTTCCTCTTTTGCTCGGTGCCGCATATTGGATCCATTGTTTTGGCCAACCAAGCTTTGACCAACAAGATGTTGAGAATGCCAGACGTCTTGCCTTCATCGTCTCCCCCTTCTTCTTCTTCTTCTTTCTCAGATTGAGATCGGATGTTGTCCCAACTTCAAATGCGGTGCCCCCAATCCGTACTCCATTCGGGTCGGTCCATCATTGTCATTGATTATGTTTGACATGAATGCCTCCTAGATGATCATGGTTTACAAGCATTCATCATGTCTGAAATGAACTAGCGGTCTATGCAAAACATTGAACATGCCATATGCAACTTTGATCGGACAGGAGCAATAAAAGCATACCGACTCTTGTTGTGTCATTCCGTCGAACATGTTGTGGGCAGCCCGTACGCCGCTGATGCCCGTGCTCATCCGCGCCCGAACGAGTTGCGGCGAGTGGCATACGTCCACCGCTAGCATCTGCATGGGCGGAAAGCTCTTCACAGTGGCCCAACCTACCGCCGGATCTTCCTCTGTCCCAACGTGGTCCAATGGTGCAATCCGCGGCGGCGGACAAACGGATGGGGTGCGGGGTTCCGGGCGCGGCAAGGGGACATCTGCTTGTCCATGTCCGCACCTCTTTGCGACACCACTGCCGCCGCTTCCCTCCCTCGTTGCCGGCATCGCCGCATCTTCTGGGCGACGTTCTCCGCCTTGCACGACGGAGCCGAGGAAGGGACACCGACGGACGAGGCGGACACAGTCTCCGTCGCGGCGGTCGGGGACGGGCTGGACGACATCTAGGGCGGCGGATCAGAATCAGTGGTGAGAATGGGGAGTAAGGGTGGCAGACAGCGAGGGCTCGGGCGCGAGAAGGGTAGGAGGGAGGTGGGAGGAGGAGGAAAGGTTTGGTGGGTTTGGTGCAAATTATAGTAGGGTAGAGTTGTCGGGTCTGGCATGTCGAACGCGCCCGGGCGACCCCATATCCGCTCCATATTTGAGCTGGATATAAAAGGCGCCGGTCAGTCCAGACGTTTAAGACCCGTTTAAAGAACCTTTCCGGATCAAATTTTTATAACCACTCAGTGACCGGACCGTTCGCCTGGACGTTTGAGATGGGTTTGAGATGGCCGGCTATAGATGCTCTAGTAAGCCGACACCAAACGCAGCCGCTAGCTGCTACGCTGCTAAACCCAACAACAAGGACAAGTAGCAGAGATGAACAATCAATAATTATAATAAAATGAACAATAAAAAAGAGGACAAGTAGCAAAGAGAAAGCAAGCAAGCAAGAAAGTACAGAGAATGTTGCCACCTGCTCACGGAAGAACTGAAGAGCTCAAGCCTCAAGGCACCACCACAACCTCCATCTCCAAAAGAAAAGACAGAAAAACAGTAGGTAACTTACCTACTGCAAATATATCAAATCCTCCGTATTTTCATATCGTTATATGTCAACAGAGCGACATACCAACAATAACTTAGCGAAACTGCTAGACCTACGTATTGTTGCTACGTAAACTTTCTTTCCCTCCAAGGCTCCAACTAAGAGCAAGTACAATAGAGCTGAGTCAGCGGGCTATAAAGATTAAACTAGTATATTTCTGCTTAGTTGAAGGAAAGAAAAGAGAAGAGAGAAGGTAAGCGGGCTCTTCGTGAAGAGCCAGCTCTAACACGTGTTTCTAGGCACTTTATGAGAACAAAATGTGGGCCACATAATAAAAAATAGTAAACTCTTTTAATCTACTACTGGATGTTGACTATAAGATGGACTGTAGATGACATGTTGGCTATAAGATGGGCCGTAGATGACATGACACTGACTTATAGCCAGCAGCTGGCTATATTATTAACCATGCTCTAAACATTCACCCCTGATTTTCAGGTGGGCCCCTCTCTAATGCCCAATTAAAGCCTGCCTAGCTACCTTCCACGGGTACAGGGCTCGATCGAGTCGATCGCGGGTCGCCGTCTAGGGAAAAATCCAAAACAAATCTCAGCGGTAGTGCTGCAGCAGCCGGTCGGCCTCCCGTACGCCGCTCAGGTAGGCCGCGTGCGTCGTCGAGCAGTGCGTCCGGTGCGTCGCCTCGCCGGCGAACAGCACGCTCAGCGGCGTCCCACCGGCCTCCGGCCCGCTTGGGAGCGGCTCTGCCATCCGATCGAGATCCTCGCCGCTTGACCCGACGGCGACGTAGCTGTAGGACCCGAGGAACAGCGGGTCCGTCGCCCACCCGCTCCTCTTGATTCTCTTCACCCTCCACCGTGGGGTCGCCCCCGCGGCTGCCCCGCTGCAGCGGCGAGGTGGGGCCGGGAGGAATGATTCCAGCGTGGAGTGGAGCGCGTGGATGACCTCGTCGTCGGGGAGCGACTCGAGGTGCGTGGCCTCCCGCCCGGCGAACCATGCGAGCGCCACGGTGGAGCCCGCGTGGACGGGGCGGACTGACTCGGTGCCGCGCATCCACCACGGGATCTTCGCCGCGTCTCCGAGGAACGCCATGTGCAGGAACGGGAAAGCCGGCGGGGCCGCACTGGCTAGCTGCTCGTCGCCGCCGTCCAGCTCCGGCGTCTCCACGGCCTCCACCTCGACGAACAGCTTGTCCACGACACCGAATCCCAGCCGCGCGACGGCCTCACGCTTGAACTCTGGGAGCGGCGGGTCGAAGGCGATTGCGCCCGTAGCGGACACGTCCTCGTCGATGCTCGCCTTGAGGACGCCCAGCGAGACTGTGAGGATGACATGGTCAGCGGTGAGCGTCGTCGTCGCCTCATCGCCGAAGTGGAGGCGCACTGGGATTTCGCCCCACTCGAGACGACGGAGGCCGAGGCCGAGGCGGACAGTACCGGGCGGGGAGCGCGGCGACGAGGTGCTCGACCACGCGGGTGTATCCGCTGGGGATCGTGACGTGGTCGCCGGGGAAGTCGCGGTACTCGCCCTCGGCCGCGAGGTCCAGGTCGCCGAGATCATCGGCGGAGGTGTCCGTGCGCTCCCGGTTGATGTGCATGGAAAGCAGAGCCTCCTCGATCTCCTCCAGCTCCTTGCTACCGACCGGGCGCGCCGCCTGGTACGCTCGCAGCCCCCGGCGCAGGTATTCCTCCACTCCCCCTCCGCCGACAGCCTCACCGGCACGGGCGGCCTTCATCATGCCCCTGTACAGGTCCTCGATCGGCTTGGCCACCGTGTCCGCGTCGACGACGTCGCCTCCCTCGGCGACAGTCAGGACGCTGTCAGGGAACCCGTCCATGCGCTCGTACGGGAGGTCTGCGGCCTCCTCCCGGAGCGCGCCTGCTTCCCGCGCCATCGCGTACACGGGACTCCCGACGATGCCCTGCACCCACGTAGCGCCCATCTCGAGACGATGGCCGGCGAACTCGGACGTGTATACTCGGCCGCCAGCGCGGCAGCCAGCCTCCACCACCACCACCTCGAACTTGTCCCGGCCCGCGCCGCATAGCTGCTGCGCCGCCGAGAGTCCGGCTATGCCCGCACCCACTATGACAATCCTCGGCTTCTTCTCAGCCATCCTCGCCGCGCGCACCTCGCCGACGGTTTCGCACTGGTCAGTTGTCCCGCCCCCCGGAGAGTGCAAAGCCAGGAGCACGCGCCGCTACAACAAAGGAGAGAAGCAGAATAAATAGCATAGGTTCGCGCGCACTAAGAAGCGAAGTCAGGGTGACTTCCCTTCACAAAAACGGGCACCTCGCATGCCTCTATACCTAACATTTTCACTTTTCTGTGGTGTCTTTGAAAAGACAGGAAAGACTCACTTTTCTGTGGTGTCTTTGAAAAAACAGGAAAGACTCTCGCCCCCATCAAGTTCTTCAGGCAGCGTATGCTATACTTTCGGCTCAAGGCATGCATCATCAGGAGCAAGACCAACCAAGTAGTCCAGCTGATCCTTCCCCGAAGGATTCTTCTGCTATTCTCTCTCAGGGCCGAAATATATTCAACAAGGCTCAAATTTAGCAATTGCAGGTACCAAGATATTCTCTGATGCTTCTTGGCAAAAGGGAAATATCCCAGATAGGAGAAATTGTCCAGAAACTGGCATTGGAGTACACATCCAAATTCCTGAACCCAGTCAAATCGAGAAATCATGATTCAAGCATCTACTAACCCGATCCGATCATCGCTCATTGTTGAAGCTTCTGGTCTCCAGTTTGCTGCTAAGATTGCTTGCAGGCTTCAATTCAAGCAGGTTCCATTCTTCATGGATAACCCCTCCTTGGCAAAGATGACCGCCTCAAGAGACATCAATGAACATCACCTGGAGATGCACACAACCGATTAACACTTTCCTACAAGCCACTTCTCACATTCTTACTGTTGTCTTCCACATCTTCAGAAACAACAATGAAATTGCTCACAATTATGCTCATGAGGTTCTCAACTCGAGAGTAGAACATATTTCTAGTTGTACTCATTCTGCTCATACTGAAGCTTCTTGCCCTGTTCTGCAATCCTTTCTTGATTTTCATGAGCAGGGTTATGTAATTCATGTTGTACACTGTCGATGAATTGAATAAAAATTTGACGCTTGATGGTGCCTTACCTGCGTTAAGAAAAAGGAAAGAAACAGACTTGCATGCCCGAGCCTCAAGCTCGCCCGCGTGTCCTTGGCTCATCGTCGTTCGCGTCTCCACCGAGACCAGCCGACGAGCCACGGTTCTCACAATGGTGGCAGATGCAGCTGGTCGTTCGCCCCCTTTTGTGTTTGGGTCGGCCATGCACTCAATGCGCGGACGCATTTTTGTCCAGGCAGCCGGCCTCCCGTGTCATTTTCAAATATATGAAAATTTAACACTAGTTTACACAATTCTAACAAAATACAAACATCTTATATAGTTTCACAACCAAACAAATATATCATAGTTTATAAGCCGAATAAAAATTAAATTGTCTCAAATACATTAAAAAAATATACATCTATTGGTTGCTAATGTGAGCCCACATATACTCAACCAAATAATTTTACAGCTGCACGCATTTGATGATGAAATTCGCTGAAGTGTGCAAACGTTGCCGCTCCTCCATGATTAGGCATAACATTGTTACCCTGAAACTGAAACCCTTGGTCATAGATACGTTCTAGGCGCTCATCCTCTACGATCATATTGTGCATGATCACACAAGCAATCATCACCACCCACAACTTCTTGGTACTCCCAAGTTATAACAGAATACTGAACGATGCCCCATCAAGATTGCAAAACACCAAAGGCACGGTCCACACACTTCTTAGCACTCTCTTGCTCTTGAGCAAATCTCTTCCTCTTCTCTCCTACAGGGTTGAGGATTGTCTTCACAAGAGTAGTCCACTCAGGATAGATGCCGTCAACTAGGTAATATCCTTTATGGTAGCTGTGGCCACTGATGTTAACATTGACCTCCGGGCAGTTGCCTTCGGCAAGCCTTGCAAGCACCGGAGAGCGTTGAAGCACGTTGATATCATTGTGAGATCCAGCCATGCCGAAGAAAGAGTGCCAAATCCAGAGATCTTGTGAAGCAACAGCCTCGAGTACGACGGTGCAAGCTTTGACATGGCCCATATACTGCCCTTGCCAAGCAGAAGGGCAATTCTTCCACTCCTAGTGCATACAATCTATCCTACCAAGCATCCCCTGAAAAACCCTGCTGGCATTCATCGCCAACAAGTGGGTTGTATGTGCAACATTTGGCTCTCTCAAGTACTCAGGGCCAAACACTGCTATCACAACCTTGCAGAACCTATACATGGACTCTAGGCACGTGGACTCGCTCATACGGACATACTCATCAATGAGATCATTGGGAACTCCATATGCAAGCATTCGAATAGCTGCAGTGCATTTCTGATAAGAGGAGAAGCCAATCTTTCCCAGGGCATCCTCCTTGCACTCGAAATACTTATCGTATGCCACCACCCCCTCCCGGATACGGTTGAAAACATGCCTAGCCATATGGAAACGGGGCCAAATAGGTGATGTTTGAAGAGCGGGTTGGGTGTATTGAAGTAGTCCCTCCAGAGTAGGAAATGACCGCTCTCTCGGTTGTGATTCAACGCCAGAGTGTGCCCCCAGATCGAGCCTCGGAACATCGGCCGCTGATACGTCTCCAACGTATCTATAATTTTTTATTGTTCATGCTATTATATTATCTGTTTTGGATGTTTTGTAAGCATTAATATGCTGTTTTATATTATTTTTGGGACTAACATATTAACCTAGAGCCCAGTGCCAGTTCTTGTTTTCCCCTGTTTTTGAGTTTCGCAGAAAAGAATGAAACCTTCGCGATGATTTTTCTTGAACCAGAAAACAACCAGGAGACTTGGAGATGGAGTCGGAGGAGCCACGAGGCGACCACAAGGACGGAGGGCACGCCCAGGGGGGTAGGGCGCGCCCCACCCTTGTGGGCCCCCCGTGCACCTCCTGACCTAATTCTTTCGCCTTAATACTCCCAAATATCCCCAAAACACCAGAGGCATCCACAAAAACACTTTTCCACCGCCACAACCTTCTGTACCCGTGAGATCCCATCTAGGGACCTTTTCCGGCACCCCGTCTATTGCCCTTTCGATGAAGCGTGAGTAGTTTACCACAGACCTACGGGTCCACAGCTAGTAGCTAGATGGTTTCTTCTGTCTCTTTGATTCGCAATACCATGTTCTCCTCAATGTTCTTGGAGATCTATTCGATGTAATACTTTTTTGCGGTGTGTTTGCCGAGATCCGATGAATTATGGATTTATGATCCGCTTACTATGAATATTATTTGAATCTTCTCTAAATTCTTTTATGCATGATTTGATATCTTTGTAATTCTCTTCGAACTATCGGTTTGGTTTGGCCAACTAGATTGGTTTTTCTTGCAATGGGAGAAGTGCTTAGCTTTGGGTTCAATCTTGTGGTGCCCTTTCCCAGTGACAGTAGGGGCAGCAAGGCACGTATTGTATTGTTGCCATCGAGGGTAAAAAGATGGGGTTTTCATCATATTGCTTGAGTTAATTCCTCTACATCATGTCATCTTACTTAATGCATTACTCCGTTCTTTATGAACTTAATACTCTAGATGCATGCTGGATAGCGGTCGATGTGTGGAGTAATAGTAGTAGATGCAGAATCATTTCGGTCTACTTGACACAGATGTGATGCCTATATTCATGATCATTGCCTTAGATATCGTCATAACTTTGCGCTTTTCTATCAATTGCTCGGCAGTAATTTGTTCACCCACCGTATTATTTGCTATTTTGAGAGAAGCGTCTAGTGAAACCTATGACCCCGGGTCTATTTTTCATCATGTAAGTTTCTGATCTACTATTTTGCAATCTTTTACTTTCCGATCTATAAACCAAAAATACCAAAAATATTTACTTTATCGTTTATCTATCTCTATCAGATCTCACTTTTGCAAGTAACCGTGAAGGGATTGACAACCCCTTTATCGCGTTAGGTGCAAGTTGTTTGATTGTTTGTGCAGGTATTCGGTGATTTGTGTGTTGTTTCCTACTGGATTGATACCTTGGTTCTCAAACTGAGGGAAATACGTATCTCTACTTTGCTGCATCACCCTTTCCTCTTCGAGGGAAAAACCAATGCAAGCTCAAGAAGAAGCAGGAAGAATTTCTGGCGCCGTTGCCGGGAAGATCTACGCCAAGTCAAGACATACCAATTACCCATCATAAACTCTCATCTCTTGCATTACATTATTCGCCATTAGCCTCTCGTTTTCCTCTCCCCCAGTTCTAAAACGATTTTCGAAAAGATTTGCCTTTTCTTCGCCCCTCTTTTGTGAAGGAAATATGCCCTAGAGGCAATAATAAAGTTATTATTTATTTCCTTATTTCATGATAAATGTTTATTATTCATGCTAGAATTGTATTAACATGAAACTTAGTACATGTGTGAATACATAGACAAAACAAAGTGTCCCTAGTATGCCTCTACTTGACTAGCTCGTTTATCAAAGATGGTTATGTTTCCTAACCATAGACATGTGTTGTCATTTTATGAACGGAATCACATCATTAGGAGAATGATGTGATGGACAAGACCCATTCGTTAGCTTAGCATTATGATCGTTACAGTTTCATTGCTACTGCTTTCTTCATGACTTATACATGTTCCTCATACTATGAGATTATGCAACTCCCGAATACCGGAGGAACACCTTGTGTGCTGAACACATAGCTGAACACATAGTTTAAGTAGAAACTGTTAAAGCTCCCTGGTCTCGAAACGGCCGGCTTTGGTTCAGCTCTCGGGGCCACCTTACACACTAATAAAGTCGTCAGCTATCAAACGTCACAATGTAACTGGGTGATTATAAAGATGCTCTATAGGTGTCTCCGATGGTGTTTGTTGAGTTGGCATAGATCAAGATTAGGATTTGTCACTCTGTGTATCGGAGAGGTATCTCTAGGCCCTCTCGGTAATGCACATCACTATAAGCCTTGCAAGCATTGTGACTAATGAGTTAGTTGCGGGATGATGCATTACGGAACAAGAAGATACTTTCCGGTAACGAGATTGAACTAGGTATGAGGATACCGACGATCGAATCTCGGGCAAGTAACATACCGATGACAAAGGGAACAACGTATGTTGTTATGCGGTTTGACCGATAAAGATCTTCGTAGAATATGTAGGAGCCAATATGAGCATCCAGGTTCCGCCATTGGTTATTGACCTGAGATGTGTCTCGGTCATGTCTACATAGTTCTCGAACCCATAGGGTCCGCACGCTTAACGTTCGATGACGATTTGTATTATGAGTTATGTGATTTGATGACCGAAGTTTGCTCGGAGTCCCGGATGAGATCGGGGACATGACTGGGAGTCTCGAAATGGTCGAGAGGTAAAGATTGATATATTGGAAGGCTATATTCGGACATCAGAAAGGCTCCGAGTGATTCGGGTATTTTTCGAAGTACCGGAGAGTTACGAGAATTCGCCAGGAGAAGTATTGGGCCTTATTGGGCCATACGGGAATAGAGGAGGCAGGCCAAAGGGAAGGACGCGCGCACCCCCCATGGGTCCGAGTTGGACTAGGGGAAAGGAGGCGGTGCCCCCCTTGCCCTTTCCTACTCCCTCTCTCTTTCCCTCTTTCTTCTCTCCTACTCCGAAAAGGAAAAGGGGAATCCTACTAGGACTTGGGAGTCCTGGTAGGACTCCCCACACTTGGCGCGCCCCCTCTAGGGCCGGCCTCCTCCTCCTCCTCCCTCCTTTATATACATGGGCAGGGGACACCCCAAAGGCACAACAGACAATCTCTTAGCCGTGTGCGGTGCCCCCCTCCACAGTTACACACCTCGGTCATATCGTCGTAGTGCTTAGGCGAAGCCCTGTGCTGGTAACTTCATCATCACCGTCGCCACGCCGTCGTGCTGACGGAACTCTCCCTCGACCTCAATTGGATCAAGAGTACGAGGGACGTCATCGAGCTGCACATGTGCTGAACACAGAGGTGCCGTACGTTCGGTGCTAGGATCGGTCGGATCGTGAAGACGTACGACTACATCAACTGCGTTGATAAAACGCTTCCTCTTTCGGTCTACGAGGGTACGTGGACACACTCTCCCGCTCGTTTCTATGCATCACCTAGATGGATCTTGCGTGTGAGTAGGAAATTTTTGAAATTACTGCGTTCCCCAACATTCTGTTTGTCTTCTTTGTTTGCTTTTTGCGTGCCTGTGTGTTGAATTGCTTGCTTTGTCACGATGGCTCAAGAGAATACCAAATTGTGTGATTTTTCCAACACCAATAGTAATGATTTTATTAGTACTCCGATTGCTTCCGCCACTAGTGCAGAATCTTGTGAAATTAATGCCGCTTTGCTGAATATTTTTATGAAAGATCAATTTTCTGGCCTTCCTAGTGAAGATGCCGCTTCCCATCTAAACAAATTCGTTGATTTGTGTGATATGAAAAAGAAAAAAGATGTGGATAATGATATTGTTAAATTGAAGCTATTTCCGTTCTCGCTTCGAGGTCGTGCTAAAACTTGTTTTCATCTTTGCCTAAAAATAGTATTGATTCATGGAATAAGTGTAAGGATGCTTTTATTTCCAAGTATTTTCCTCCCGCTAAAATCATTTCCCTTAGGAACGAGATTATGAACTTTAAGCAACTTGATCATGAACATATTGCACAAGCTTGGGAGAGGATGAAATTGATGATACGAAATTTCCCTACTCATGGTTTGAATTTGTGGATGATTATACAAAAAAATTATGTCAGATTGAATTTTGCTTCTAGAAATCTTTTAGATTCGGCCACGGGAGGTACTTTTATGGAAATTACTTTAGGAGAAGGTACTAAACTCCTAGATAATATTATGGTTAATTATTCTCAATGGCATACCGAAAGATCTTCCACTAGTAAAAAAGTGCATGCGATTGAAGAGATTAATGTTTTGAGTGGAAAGATGGATGAGCTTATGAAATTACTAGATCATCAAAGGCGCGCGTTGCCGCGCCTGTCCATTGTTTCAATAAAATGGTTGAAATGTTCATAAATTTAATTGAGAAGCATAATTTTAAAGCAAATTGTCATAAAGTGGTCATACGTCATGTTTATCTAGTTACCCAATATTATTCAAAATATGCATATAGACACATGTTGCCAGCAAGTTCCTAAATGCCAATATTTGGTTCATAAATTGTAGTTTTGATAATCACAATATGACACATCATTTACAATGTAGAGTTGATAAGAAAATGGCATTTCATAAGTCAGCTCATATAATCAAAAACCTTCTTAGCCAACAAATAGCATAGTTGATAAGAAAATGGTATCTTTCTCATATAATCAACGTCGCTCTAAGTCTGTGAGTTACCACCAAAGATTTCATAAGCGCCATACTACTCAGACATAAGATTATTCTAGTCGAAAGCAGAGTTTTCATTTAGAGATGAGCTAGCCAAATTGTCAGCCACCAAATTACAAAGTTTGTGATGTCAAAGACCAAACAACACAAGACTACATGGTCCTGGGAAGCACCAATCCTAGCTAGTGTGTCAGCCCCATTATTACGAGCTTTGAGAAAATAGACAACTCGAATACTCTCAAAGTAACAAGACAAAGAGGAAGGAGAGATCTCTGAATATGACAGCATTAACACACTCCTTCTCCTAGCATTGAAACAAGCATGACATAATTTGTTCCTTGCAAAGATTCAGATTTGTTAAGCATACCATGCATGTGTATTTTTCCCAGAAGATGCTGCAACAATGACACAACTGTTCTTTCTAATGTCCAAGATAGCTCTTGGGACAGCTGATCGCACACCCTCTTTCTACAGCCAAATATCATGATTTTGCAATATCTGAAAATTAGCAGGAATGTACTAAAAGAATGTCTATTAAAAGATAATCTATATGATCTTGCTTTTTTAACTTGTTAGATACAACATACAGACCCTATGGAGAATAAGGGTGCTGCTTTATTGGCATTTAATTTATGAAGTGCTTTCTACAAACAGGGAGTGACTACTAAACTGAATTGAAATGACTTGCACAATGCGTAGGAGCATGTATAATGAGTCAATACTGCACATCTTATGGTGTGGTCAAGTGAAACTAATTTTCATATATTGAAAATAATCATAGATAGATAAACTTAAAGATAGAATCAAATTCTTAAGTTTCACCTTAACAAGTTCAACAATAAAAGTAGAGTAATGATATCGTCCGATATCTCTTTTGGACAAGTCCAAGTAAAACATTACCAAGTAACTGCAAAGCAGAAGCAAGGAAGAAAGAAGTTAATTAGTCGTACAGCATTATCAATGTGTTCCCATAGCATAACATGTATCTCATTTATGACACGGGATTAGATCATTGTTAAAGAGACGAAAAATACCTGGACAGAGGTCGGTCGAGTCCTTGAAGGACTTGGTTGACCGTGCCCCAAATAATGATGACTTGCCAATAATGCACACAAAATGGCTCCTCTCAAACTGAAGGAAAAAACACCACCTACCATCACGTGCAGATGAAATGCCTCACAAATCCTAATTTGCAAGGCTACTTAATAATAATAGTAGGAAATATGGTATCATGAAGAAATCTAGAAACTGAAGAATGAAAGGTATGGTTGACTTGCCTACAATTTGGGTAATAATAGAACTAATTAAATATTTAGATTGATTACAAAAAACAAACATCTATAGAGAAGACGGAAAGCTTCTATATCCTCCAAAGGCGAAGGTAACAAAACTGGTAGAGAGATGACTTACTTTCATAGTGCTTGAAATCAAAGGGAGCCCTCTTGTGCCATTCGTGCCATGTCTGGTGTGGTATTATCAATGAAGATGGATTCAGTCTAGAAAGGAAGAATTATTAAAAAAGGATCTAACTAACTCTTTTTTGACAATGAAATGGCTTTACAAAGTTAGACAAGCAAAGACTATGGCCCTCGTGTAGATTTTTTATCCATCCATGTAAATAGGGAATTATGGGGAAAAGGTAACATCATCATATAATCATTGCAAGTAAATTCTATTGCACCTGCTGATTGGACATCTTTAAAAATTATAGAAATAACAACAGAAGGGAGATGTGGTATACAGCTGGTACTTTAAATCCTCAGAGAAGAAATATCCCAAGAATGAAGTGTTCCACTTCACAACATATTTTTTTAAGCAAATGGCACATGAAATTGCTAGGGATGAATATAGGCTAGCCCTTTTTTGACCGAATCCAGAATAAGATGTGCCATAGATGAGCAACTGCTCGCCCTCATGTTCGCTGGATCTTTGCGAACGCTGGACTTGGATTCGCTCTTTGTAACCAGTCCCATATTTGAGAGAAGGATATGGAGGGGAGGCTTCCCAGTTCCCACAAAAAGATCCTGGAGCGAAGAATATGGGAACGTTGAATTTGAGAGAAGGATTAAGATTTCTAAATCGGAGAAAGAGGAGAGGGGTAGCCTTTACCTGGTTTATGTGGAGCATATCATCGTCATCTTCGAGGCGCGAATGGTGACAAGGGATCAAGGCAGTGGACAACGTCGCTGGGAGAGGATGCAGCTAGAGCGCGGCGCGAGAGAGCAGTTGCCGCTGCCGCTATCCTTGCCGACCACCACGTGGATTCCACCAGGAGAGGCATCTCTACTCGAGGTCAAATTTGGGGTAGTGGCCCTCCAATCAAGGTCGCTTTTTCCAGTGGCGATGCCAGAGAAGAGATCAGGGAAGCGGAGCGGGCGTTGCGGGGTGGTATGCGGCGAAAGGGAGGAGATGTATCGAGCGAGGTTGATACATGGCATGGGCTTCGTGCGGTGGACGCCCCATTTAACCTCAGACCTTCGAATTTTCCACTGGAATAGCGGCCCTCGAGGACATGTAGCCTAGGTAAGCGCTCATTATTATCGAACGAAGCGGCCGGATGTGCGGTTAAGAGCCAATCCAGTGGCTGAAATTTTTCAAAAGTGCCGATCGGACGGTTGCGAACATACATAGCCTGAGAGGGCTGGAAAAGTGCTCTGTTATAATGTTTCTAAGTTTGCTAGCAAGAGTGCTTCTATTGATCCTAATGATATGCCTTTGTCTACTTTGATTGAAAATAATAATGAATCTATGGATGTGAATTTTGTTGGTAGGAATAATTTTGGTAATAACGCGTATAGAGGTAATTTTAATCCTAGGCCGTTTCCTTGTAATTCCACTCTAATAATTATGGAAATTCCTACAACAATTCTTATTGAAATTATAATAAGATGCCCTCTGATTTTGAGAATAGTGTTAAAGTATTTATGACTTCGCAAAAGAATTTTAATGCCTTGATTGAAGAAAAATTGCTTAAGATTGATGATTTGGCTAGGAACGTGGATAGAATTTCTCTTGATGTTGATTCTTTGAAACATAGATCTATTCCACCCAAGTATGATATTAATGAGTCTCTCAAAGCTATGAGAATTTACATTGATGAGTGCAAAGAAAGAACCGCTAAGACATGCTAAACGAGATTGGTTTGTAAAAATGTGTTCTTCTAGTTTCCGTGAAGATAATGATGAAGATCTTAAAGTGATTGATATGACTCCTATTGAATCTTTGTTTTCCAATATAAATTTTGATAAAAATGGGACTGTAGATGAGTCAACTTTAGTTAAAAGGTGTCCCAATGATTCGGAGTTTTTAGATCTTGATGCAAAAATTGATAAAAGTGGGATTGGAGAGGTCAATACTTTAAGTAGCAATGAACCCACTCTTTTGGATTTCAAGGAATTTAATTATGATAATTGTTCTTAAATAGATTCTATTTGCTTGTTGCAATCCATGTTGAATTCTCCTCATGCTTATATTCAAAACAAAGGTTTTACTAAACATATCGTTGATGCTATGATGCAATCTTTTGAAGAAAAGCTTGAATTGGAAGTTTCTATCCCTAGAAAACTTTGTGATGAGTGGGGACCTACTATTAAAATTAAGATTAACTATTATGAGTCCCATGCTTTGTGTGATTTGGGTGCTATTGTTTCCACGATTCCAAAAACTTTATGTGATGTGCTAGGTTTCCGTGAATTTGATGATTGTTCTTTAAATTTGCATCTTGCGGATTCCAATATTAAGAAACCTTGTTGGGGAACGTAGCATGCAATTTCAAAAAAAAATCTACGCTCACGCAAGATCTATCTAGGAGATGCATAGCAACGAGAAGGGGAGAGTGTGTCCACGTACCCTCGTAGACCGAAAGCGGAAGCGTTAGGTTAATGCGGTTGATGTAGTCGAACGTCTTCACGATCCAAACGATCCAAGTACCGAACGTACGACACCTCCGAGTTCAGCACACGTTCAGCTCGATGACATTCCTCGAACTCTTGATCCAGCAGAGGGTCAAGGGAGAGTTCTGTCAGCACGACGACGTGGTGACGGTGATGGTGATGTGATCCACACAGGGCTTCGCCTAAGCACTACGGCGCTATGACCAAAGGAGTAAACTGTGGAGGGGGGCACCGCACACGGCTAAGAGAACAATTGATGTTCCTTTGGGGTGCCCCCCAATGGTTCGGAGTTTTTAGATCTTGATGCAAAAATTGATAAAAGTGGGATTGGAGAGGTCAAAACTTTAAGTAGCAATGAACCCACTCTTTTGGATTTCAAGGAATTTAATTATGATAATTGTTCTTTAATAGATTCTATTTCCTTGTTGCAATCCATGTTGAATTTTCCTCATGCTTATAATCAAAACAGAGGTTTTACTAAACATATCGTTGATGCTATGATGCAACCTTTGTAAGAAAAGCTTGAATTGGAAGTTTCTATCCCTAGAAAACTTTGTGATGAGTGGGAACCTACTATTAAGATTAAATATTATGAGTGCCATGCTTTGTGTGATTTGGGTGCTAGTGCTTCCATGATTCCAAAAAATTTATGTGATGTGCTAGGTTTCCGGGAATTTGATGATTGTTCTTTAAATTTTCATCTTGCGGATTCCACTATTAAGAAACCTTGTTGGGGAACGTAGCATGAAATTTCAAAAAAATTCCTATGCTCACGCAAGATCTATCTAGGAGATGCATAGCAACGAGAAGGGGAGAGTGTGTCCACGTACCCTTGTAGACCGAAAGCGGAAGCGTTAGGTTAACGCGGTTGATGTAGTCGAACGTCTTCACGATCCAACCGATCCAAGTACCGAATGTACGGCACCTCCGAGTTCAGCACACGTTCAACTCGATGACATTCCTCGAACTCTTGATCCAGCAGAGGGGCGAGGGAGAGTTTCGTCAGCACGACGGCGTGGTGACGGTGATGTGATCCACGCAGGGCTTCGCCTAAGCACTACGACGCTATGACCGGAGGAGTAAACTGTGGAGGGGGGCACCGCACACGGCTAAGAGAACAATTGATGTTCCGTTGGGGTGCCCCCACCCCCGTATATAAACGAGGGGAGGAGGAGGTGGCCGGCCCTAGGGGTGGCGCGGCATGGGGGGTCCTACTAGGACTCCGCTCCTAGCTAGTAGGATTTGGCCCCCCCTTCCTTCCAACGGAGGGGAAAGGGGAAAGAGGGGGAGAGGGAGAAGGAAAGGGGGGCTGCGCCCCCACCCCTTGTGCAATTCGGTTTGAGAAGGGGGGAGCGCCACCTCCTGTGGCCTGCCTCCCTCTCTCCGCCATGGCCCATCAGGCCCATTGATTTTCCCGGGGGGTTCCAGTAACCTCCCGGTACTCCAAAAAATCCCCGAACTTCTTTGGAACCATTCCGGTGTCCATATATAACCTTCCAATATTTCAATCTTTACCTCTCGACCATTTTGAGACTCCTCATCATGTCCGTGATCTCATCCGGGACTCCGAACAAACTTCGGTCACCAAAACACATAACTCATAATACAAATCATCATCGAACGTTAAGCGTGCGGACCCTATGGGTTCGAGAACTATGTAGACATGACCGAGACAAATCTCCGGTCAATAACCAATAGCGGAACCTGGATGCTCATATTGTTTCCTACATATTCTACGAAGATCTTTATCGGCCAAACCGCATAACAACATACGTCATTCCCTTTGTCATCGGTATGTTACTTGCCCGAGATTCGATCGTCGATACCATCATACCTAGTTCAATCTCGTTACTGGCAAGTCTCTTTACTCATTCCGTAATGCATCATCCCGCAACTAACTCATTAGTCACATTGCTTGCAAGGCTTATAGTGATGTGCATTACCGAGAGGGCCCAAAGATACCTCTCCGATACTCGGAGTGACAAATCCTAATCTTGATCTATGCCACCCCAACAAACACCTTAGGAGACACCTGTAGAGCATATTTATAATCACCCACTTATGTTGTGACGTTTGATAGCACACAAAGTGCTCCTCCGGTATTCGGGAGTTGCATAATCTCATAGTTAGAGGAATATGTATAAGTCATGAAGAAAGCAATAACAATAAAACTTAACGATCATTATGCTGAGCTAACGGATGGGTCTTGTCCATCACATCATTCTCTAATGATGTGATCCCATTCATCAAATGAAACACATGTCTATGGTTAGGAAACTTAACTATCTTTGATTAACGAGCTAGTCAAGTAGAGGCATACTAGGGATACTCTGTTTGTCTATGTATTCACACATGTACTAAGTTTCCGGTTTATACAATTCTAGCATGAACAATAAACATTTATCATGATATAAGGAAATATAAATAACAACTTTATTATTTCCTCTAGGGCATATTTCCTTCAAACCTATGGGAAGGATTAATGATGTTCTTATTGTTGAAAATAGGATTTATGTGCCCATAGATTTCATTCTTCTTGATATAGATTGCAATCCTACATGTCCTATTATTTTTGGTAGACCTTTCCTTAGGACGATTGGTGCAATTATTGATATGGAAGAAGGAAACATTAGATTTCAATTTCCGTTAAGGAAGGGCATGGAACACTTTCCAAGAAAGAAAATTAAATTGCCTTATGAATCTATTATGAGAGTTACTTACAGATTGCATACCAAAGATGACAATACCTAGACCTATTCGTGTTTTTATGCCTAGCTAAGGGCGTTAAACAATAGCGCTTGTTGGGAGTCAACCCAATTTCATTTTTGTTTTTGCTTTTTAGGTTCTATTTTGCAATAAATAATTCATCTAGACTCTGGTTAGATGTGGTTTCATGTTTTAGTTAGTGTTTGTGCCAAGTAAGACCTTTGGGATGGCTTACTGTGATAGTTGATTTGATCTTGCTGAAAAACAGAAGCTTTTGCACCCAGTCCCAGAATTTTTAAAAATCACATAAGCGTGATAAAATTCTGAATTTTTACACAGGATTTATATACAAATTTCCCCTGTTGTCCTAACTTTTCAGAATGTTTGGAGTTACATAAGTATTCGAGAGTTAAAGATTACTACAGACTGTTCTGTTTTTGACATATTCTGTTTTCTATGTGTTGTTTGCTTATTTTGATGATTATATGGGTAGTATCGGGGGGTATGAACCATGGAAAAGTTGGAATATAGTACCAAAAGTGGTGATTTGTTTTCTTATACTAACGGAGCTTATGAGATTTTCTGTTGAGTTTTGTGTTGTGAAGTTTTCAAGTTTTGGGTAAGGATTTGATGGACTATGGAATAAGGAGTGGCAAGAGCCTAAGCTTGGGGATGCCCAAGGCACCCGAAGGTAATATTCCAGGACAACCAAGAGCCTAAGCTTGGGGAAGCCTAGGAAGGCATCCCCTCTTTCGTCTTCGTCTATCGGTAACTTTACTTGAGGTTATATTTTTATTCACCACATGATATGTGTTTTGCTTGGAGCGTCTTGTATGATTTGAGTATTTGCTTTTTAGTTTTCCACAATCATCCTTTGAGGGGGACACGCATGAATCGTGATTTATTAGAATACTCTATGTGCTTCACTTACATCTTTTGAGCTAGGCAATTTTGCTCTAGTGCTTCACTTATATCTTTTTAGAGCATGTCGGTGGTTTTATTTTATAGAAATCGATGAACTCTCATGCTTCACTTATATTATTTTGGGAGTCTTTAAACAACATGGTTATAAATTTAGTCCTAATATAATAGGCATCCAAGAGGGATATAATAAAAACTTTCATATAAAGTGCATTGAATAGTATGAGAAGTTTGATTCCTTATGATTGTTTTGAGATATAAAGATGGTGATATTAGAGTCATGATAGTGAGTAATTGTGAATTTGAGACATACTTGTGTTAAAGTTTGTGATTCCCGTAGCATGCACGCATGGTGAAGCGTTATGTGATGAAGTCGGAGCATCATTTATTTATTGATTGTCTTCTTGTGAGTGGCGGTCGGGGACGAGCGATGGTCTTTTCCTACCAATCTATCCCCCTAGGAGCATGTGCGTAGTACTTTGTTTCGATAACTAATAGATTTTTGCAATAAGTATGTGAGTTCTTTATGACTAATGTTGAGTCCATGGATTATACGCACTCTCACCCTTCCACCATTGCTAGCCTCTCTAGTGCCGCGCAACTTTCGCCGGTACCATAAACCCACCATATACCTTCCTCAAAACAGCCATCATACCTACCTATTATGGCATTTCCATAGCCATTCCGAGATATATTGCCATGCAACTTTCCATCGTTCCGTTTATTATGACACGCTTCATCATTGTCATATTGCTTTGCATGCTCATGTAGTTGACATCGTATTTGTGGCAAAGCCACCGTTCATAATTCTTTCATAAATGTCACTCTTGATTCCTTGCACATCCCGGTACACTGCCGGAGGCATTCATACAGAGTCTTTGTTCTAAGTATCGAGTTGTACTTCGTGAGTTGCAAGTAAATAAAAGTGTGCTGATCTTCATTATTATAGCATTGTCCCATGTGAGGAAAGGATGATGGAGACTATGATTCCCCCACAAGTCGGGATGAGACTCTGGACGAAAAAAAGGGGGCAACAAAAATGAGAGAAGGCCCAAAGAAAAAAAATGATAGAAAAGAGAGAAGGGGCAATGTTACTATCCTTTTACCACACTTGTGCTTCAAAGTAGCACCACCATGATCTTCATGATAGAGAGTATCCTATGTTGTCACTTTCATATACTAGTGGGAATTTTTCATTATAGAACTTTGCTTGTATATTCCAATGATGGGCTTCCACAAATTGCCCTAGGTCTTCATGAGCAAGCGAGTTGGATGCACACCCACTTAGTTTCTCTTTGAGCTTTCATAAACATGGAAAATTACACGAATAAATATGTTAGGTAGCATTCCACATCAAAAATTCTATTTTTATCATTTACCTACTCAAGGACGAGCAGGAATTAAGCTTGTGGATGCTTGATACGTCTCCAACGTATCTATAATTTTTTATTGTTCCATGCTATTATATTATCTGTTTTGGATGTTTTATATGCATTAATATGGTATTTTATATTATTTTTGGGACTAACCTTTTACCTAGAGCCCAGTGCCAGTTCCTGTTTTTTTCCATGTTTTTGAGTTTCGCTGAAAAGGAATACCAAACGGAAGAAACCTTCGCGATGATTTTTCTTGGACCAGAAGACAACCAGGAGACTTGGGGATGAAGTTGGAGGAGCCACGAGGTGGCCACAAAGACGGAGGACGCGCCCCGCACCCTTGTGGGCCCCGTGCACCTCCTGACCTAATTCTTTCACCTATATATTCCCAAATATCCCAAAACCACCAGCGGCATCCACAAAAACACTTTTCCACCGCCGCAACCTTCTATACCCATGAGATCCCATCTAGGGACCTTTTCTGGCACCCTGCCAGAGGGGGATTCGATCACAGAGGGCTTCTACATCAACTCTATTGCCCTTCCGATGAAGCGTGAGTAGTTTACCACAGACCTACGGGTCCATAGCTAGTAGCTAGATGGATTCTTCTCTCTCTTTGATTCTCAATACCATGTTCTCCTCGATGTTCTTGGAGATCTATTTGATGTAATACTTTTTTGCGGTGTGTTTGCCGAGATCCGATGAATTGTGGATTTATGATCAGCTTATCTATGAATATTATTTGAATCTTCTTTGAATTATTTTATGCATGATTTGATATCTTTGTAATTCTCTTCGAACTATTGGTTTGGTTTGGCCAACTAGATTGGTTTTTCTTGCAATGGGAGAAGTGCTTAGCTTTGGGTTCAATCTTGCGGTGTCCTTTCCCAGTGACAGTAGGGGCAGCAAGGCACGTATTGTATTGTTGCCATCGATGATAAAAAGATCAGGTTTTCATCATATTGCTTGAGTTAATTCCTCTACATCATGTCATCTTACTTAATGCATTACTCCGTTCTTTATGAACTTAATACTCTAGATGCATGCTGGATAGCGGTCGATGTGTGGAGTAATAGTAGTAGATGCAGAATCATTTTGGTCTACTTGACACGGACGTGATGCCTATATTCATGATCATTGCCATAGATATCGTCATAACTTTGCGCTTTTCTATCAATTGCTCGGCAGTAATTTATTCAGCCACCGTATTATTTGCTATTTTGAGAGAAGCCTCTAGTGAAACCTATGGCCCCCGGGTTTGTATTCCATCATATAAGTTTCCGATATACTACTTTACAATCTTTTACTTTCCGATCTATAAAACAAAAATATTTACTTTATCATTTATCTATATCTATCATATCTGACTTTTGCAAGTAATCGTGAAGGGATTGACAACCCCTTTATCGCGTTGGGTGCAAGTTGTTTGATTGTTTGTGCAGGTATTCGATGATTTGTGTATTGTCTCCTACTGGATTGATACCTTGTTTCTCAAACTGAGGGAAATACTTATCTCTAGTTTGCTGCATCACCCTTTCCTCCTTCAAGGGAAAAACCAAAGCAAGCTCAAGAAGTAGCAGCGGCTACCTACTAAGGTGGTCATGGACGATGAACACAACATCCTGCTACTTGTGAGCTGTGTTGGGATTTCCTCGAAGAGGAGAGGATGATGCAATATAGCAGACATAAGTATTTCCCTCAGTTAAGAACTAAGGTTATCAACCCAGTAGGAGAACCACGCAACACCTCATGAATAACACCTACACAAAAAATAAAAAATACTTGCACCCAACGCAAACAAGGGTTGTCAATCCCTTGGTGGTTAATTACAAGGTTCACATATCTTAGTGATAGATAGATAAATAAAAACACAAAATAAAAATAAAGGTAAATAAATTGAAGCAAGGTATTTTTGAATTTTTATATATGATTAAAATACACCCGGGGGCCATACTTTTCATTAGAGGCTTCTCTTTTAAAAATAACATATGGTGGGTAAACAAATTATTGTTGGGCAATTGATAGAAAAGCGAATAATCATGACAATATCCAAGGCAATGATCATGTATATAGGCATCACGTCCAAAAAAAGCCAACCGACTCCCGCCTGCATCTACTACTATTACTCACACATCGACCGCTATCCAGCACGCATCTAGAGTATTAAGTTCATAAAGAATGGTGTAACGCCTTAAGCAAGATGACATGATGTAGAAAAAGTAAAGTCAATCAATATGAATAAACCCCATCGTTTTACCCTTAATGGCAACGATACAAATACGTGTCTAATGCGGCTTGAAGCTACGTCTGTATTTCCCCAAAGAGGAAGGGATGATGCAACATAGCAACGGTAGGTATTTCCCTCAATGATGAGACCAAGGTTATCGAACCAGTAGGAGAACCAAGCAACACTACTTAAACATCACCTACACACAAATAACAACCATTCGGGCAACGGCGCCAGAAATAGGCAAACGGACGTGAGAGAGATGTAAATATTGATAGATCGAACGCCAAATAAAATAAATTGCAGCAAGGTATTTTTGTGTTTTTGGTTTAATAGATCTGAAAATAAAAGCAAAGGAAAATAGATCGCAAATGCATATATAATAAAGAATAGACTCGAGGGCCGTAAGTTTCACTAGTGGCTTCTCTCGAGAAAAATAGCAAACGGTGGGTGAACAAATTACTGTTGGGCAATTGATAGAACTTCAAATAATCATGACGATATCCAGGCAATGATCATTATATAGGCATCACGTCCAAGATTAGTAGACCAACTCCTGCCTGCATCTACTACTATTACTCCACACATGGACCGCTATCCAGCATGCATCTAGTGTATTAAGTTCATGGAAAAACGGAATAATGCAATAAGAATGATGACATGATGTAGACAAGATCTATTTATGTAGAAATAGACCCCATCGTTTTATCCTTAGTAGCAACGATACAGACGTGTCGGTTCCCCTTCTGTCACTGGGATCAAGCACCGTAAGATCGAACCCACTACAAAGCACCTCTTCCCGTTGCAAGATAAATAGATCAAGTTGGCCAAACAAAACCCAAATATCGAGAAGAAATGTGAGGCTATAAGCAATCATGCATATAAGATATCAAAGAAGACTCAAATAACTTTCTTGGATAAAAACATAGATCTGATCATAAACTCAAAGTTCATCAGATCCCAACAAACACACCGCGAAAAGAGTTACATCATACGGATCTCCAAGAGACCATTGTATTGAGAATCAAACGAGAGAGATGAAGCCATCTAGCTACTAATTACGGACCCATAGGTCTACAAAGAACTACTCAGGCATCATCGGAGAGGCACCAATGGACATGATGCACCCCTCCGTGATGGTGTCTAGATTGGATCTGGTGGTTCTGGAACTTGCGGCGGCTGGAATTGATTTTCGTCGACTCCCCTAGGGTTTCTGGAATATTGGGGTATTTATAGAGCAAAGAGGCGGCCCGGGAGGCACCCGAGGTGGGCACAACCCACCAGGGCGCGCCTGGGCCTGGGTTATGCTCCCCACGGAGCACCCCCAGGCGCTTCTCCGGCCCACTAGATGTCTTCTGGTCCAAAAAATCCACAAAAAGTTTTGCTGCGTTTGGACTCCGTTTGGTATTGATTTCCTGCGATGTAAAAAACATGCAGAAAACAACAACTGGCACTTGGCACTATGTCAATAGGTTAGTACCAAAAAATGATATGAAATGACTATAAAATGATTGTAAAACATCCAAGAATGATAATATAATAGCATGGAACAGTCAAAAATTATAGATACGTTGGAGACGTATCAACATCCCCAAGCTTAATTCCTGCTCGTCCTCGAGTAGGTAAATGATAAAAACATAATTTTTGATGTGGAATGCTGCCTAACATGTCATCTCATATTCTTTTATTTATAGCATGGATATTTGGAATTTTTATATGGTTCAAAGCAATAGTCTAGTTTTGACATGATAACTTAAATACTCAAGCATATCAACAAGCAACCATGTCTTTCAAAATATCAACGCAAAAATAAGTTATCCCTGGCCCATCATGCTCGATCATTGATCCATTCATGAAACACACTTGCATATTAGCTACACCCAATGCTCAAGTATGATCAAAATTCCTCCTAGTTGGTGCTTTATAAGAGAAGATGGCGACTCAAATAAAAAATAAAAAATGCATAAAGTAAAAGAAAGGCCCTTCGCGGAGGGAAATAGGGATTTGTAGAGGTGCCAGAGCTCAGAGCGAAAAACTAAGATAAAAACATTTTGGGAGGTATACTTTTCCAACCAACGAAAATGACTTAGAGTTCCCAACACTTTCCATGCTAGATATATCATAGGCGGTTCCCAAACAGAAAATAAAGTTTATTCCTTTTTCGACCATACTTTCACTTTCCATGGCTAACCGTATCCACAGGTGCCCTCCATACCAACACTTTCCGAGGAATTTATTATTTGATAACATAAAGTAAATTCATTTTTCATTTCGGGACTGGGCATCCCTAATACCTTTGCCTTATTCTCGTGCAATGACAAGTGAATAAACACTGATCGTGAGAGTAACACATCTAGCATGGAAAATATTAGCCACCCCTCACCGCCTCGTGAGCGGTACGAGCACACAAAAGAGAAGTTTATTTTGAAAATTAGAGATGGCACATACAAATTTGCTTAGAATGGCAAAAGAATACCGCATATAGGTAGATATAGTGGACTCATGTGGCAAAACTGGTTTAAAGGTTTTTGGATGCACAAGTAGTGATCATACTCAGTGCAAAATGAAGGCTAGCAAAAGATTGAGAAGCGACCAACCAAGAAACGAATAATCTCATAAGCGAGCATTAAGCATAATTAACACTGGATAATGCACCACAAGTAGGATATAATTTCATTGCATGACTATTGACTTTCGTGCTTGCATAGGGAATCACAAACCTTAACACCAATATTCTTACTAAAGCACAATTACTCATCAACATGACTCACATATCACATCATCATATCTCAAACTATTACAAGGAATCAAGTTTATTTTGTCCAATGATCTTCATCAAAGTTTTTATTATATCCTTCTTGGATATCTATCACTTTGGAACTAATTTTCATGTGTTGCTTTTGATAAGCTCAAACAAATATAAGTGAAGATCATGAGCATAATATTTTTTTCTCTCAAACTAATTTAAGTGAAGTAAGAGAGAATTTCTTAAAAAATTACTAACTCTAAAAACAAATCTAAGTGAAGCATGAGAGCAGTTCTTCAAAAATACTAAAGCACACCGTGCTCAAAAAGATATAAGTGAAGTACTAGAGCAATTCCATAGCTCTTAAAGATTTAAGTGAAGCATAGAGAGCAATTCTAACAAGTCATGGCATAATTTTGGCTCTCTCAAATAGGTGTGTCCAGCAAGGATTCAAGACATAAAAAGCAAAACAAAACAAGCAAAGATTCATATCATATGAGACGCTCCAAGCAAAACTCATAGTATGTGACGAATAAAAATATAGCTTCGACTAAAATACCGATGGTCGTTAGAAGAAAGAGGGGATGCCACTCGGGGCATCCCCAAGCTTAGTTGCTTGCTTCTCTTTGGATAATATCTTGGGATTACATGGGCATCCCCAAGCTTAGGCTCTTCTTACTCCTTATTCCTTCATCCATCGTAACATCACCCAAAACTTGAAAACTTCAATCACACAAAACACAACAAAACCTTCGTGAGATCCGTTAGTATAAGAAAGCAAATCACTACTATCAGTACTATAGCAAACCAATTCATATTTTATTTTTGCATTATATCTATTGTATTCTAACTTTTCTATGGAAAAAACTCATCAAAGAAAACCATAGAATCATCAAAACAAGCACACAATGCAAAGAAAACAGAATCTGTCAAAAACAGAACAGTCTGTAGCAATCTGGATATTTCAAATAGTTCTGTAACTCCAAAAATTCTGAAAAAATTAGGAACATGTGAAAAATTTGTATATTAAACTTCTGCAAAAAGAATCAACTCAAAAGCACTCTTCTGTTAAAAATGAGAATTATTTTCGTGAGCGCTTAAGTTTCTGTTTTTCAGCAAGATCAAATCTACTATCACCCAACATGATCCTAAAGGCTTTGCTTGGAACAAACACTAATTAAAACACAAAAAACACAATCATAACAGTAGCATAATTTTGCAAACACTCAAGATCATAAATCAAAAAGCAAAAATAAATTTTATTCATTGGGTTGCCTCCCAACAAGCGCTATTGTTTTACGCCCTTAGCTAGGCATAAAGCAAGGATCTACGTTTTGTCCTCCGTAGTTTCGAGATCAGTAAGATGCCCTCATGATTGATTCATATGGTGGCCTAATTCTTGTTCTAGGGAAGTGTTCCATACCCTTACTTAGTGGAAATTGAAATTTAATATTGCCTTCTTTCATATCAATCACGGCCCCGATAGTACGTAAAAATGGTCTACCAAGAATAATTGGACAAGACAGATTGCAATCAATATCAAGAACAATAAAATCCATGGGCACATAATTCCTATTTGCAAGAATAAGTACATCATTAATTCTTCCCATAGGCTTTTTAGTAGTAGAATCCGCCAAGTGCAAATTCAAAGAACATTCTTCAATATCGGTAAGACCAAGCACATCACATTAAGATTTCGAAATTGCAGAAACACTAGCACCCAAGTCACATAAAGAAAAACACTCATAATTTTTAATCTTGACTTTGATAGTAGGTTCCCACTCATCATGTAATTTTCTAGGTATTGAAACTCCTAATTCCAACTTTTCTTCCAAAGCTTTCATCATAGCATCAACAATATGTTTAGTAAAAGCTTTATTTTGTTCATAAGCATGGGGTGAATTAATCATGGATTGCAAAAAATAAATACAATCAATCAAAGAGCAACTATCATAATTAAAGTATTTTAATCCAAAAGAGTGGGCACATCACTTGTTAAAGTTTTGACCTCTTCAAACCCACTTTTATCAATTTTCTTAACAAGATTTTCACCCTCCGAATTATTGGGACGCCTTCTAGCTAAAGTTGACTCTTCTCCAGTCCCTTTATCATCAATCTTAACTTTACTAAACAAGGAAACAATAGAAGAAGCACCAGAAATTTTAAGATCTTCATCATTTTTATGAAAACAATCACTAGAAAACGCTTTTTCTAAAAATTCTCTTCTAGCTCTAAGCATAGCGGTTCTTTTCTTACTTTCATCCATAGAAACATAAAGAGCTTTAATTGATTCCTCAACCTTAGGCAAAAAAAAATTCATCTTGATATTTTCTACATAATGAGAAATTCTATCAACACTTCTAGACAAATCATCGATCTTATTAAACTTTTCTTCCATTGTTGCATTGAAAAACTTTTGATTATTGATAAATTCTTTAATATCATTCTCAAGATCAGAGGTGTTCCTATTATTATTATTATAAGAAGGATTTCCATAGGAATTACCATAATTATTAGAGGAGTTACTATAAAAAGGCCTAGGATTAAAATTACCTCTATAAGCATTGTTATTGAAATTGTTTTGCGAGATAAAACTCACATCTACGGCATCACTATTTTGCTCAATCAAAGTAGACAAAGGCACATCATTAAAATCAATAGGAGAACTTTTACTAGCGACCAATTTCATAAGAGCATCAACTTTTTCACTCAAAGAAGAAAATTCTTCAACCGAATTAACTCTTTTACTAGTAGGAGCTCTTTCGGTATGCCATTGTGAATAATTTGCCATAATATTATCAAGCAATTTGGTGGCTTCACCCAAAGTAATTTCCATAAAAGTACCACCCACAGCGGAATCTAAAAGATTATGAGAAACAAAATTCAACCCCGCGTAAAAAAATTGTATGATCATCCAAAGATTTAACCCATGAGTTGGGCAATTCCTTAGCATCAATTTCATCCTTTCACAAGATTGTGCAACATGCTCATGCTCAAGTTGCTTGAAATTCATGATCTGGGTTCTAAGGGAAATAATTTTCGTGGGCGAAAAATACTTAGTAATAAAAGCATATTTGGACTTATTCCAAGAACCGATACTATGGCGAGGCAACGAAGAAAACCAAATTTTTGCATGATCTCGTAGATGGTGAGGGATCAAGTAATCTTGAACAGGATAGAGCTACAGCAATTACCCTTCCCGTCAGGACACGGAGGAACGCTCCAAGGAGATTGATTTAAAGTCTTGGGCTCCAACTAAACCAGATAAAGCACGCACGAGGTTCACGAGTGTGTGTGGATTTGTTGGCAGGTCAAGGCTCAACATTAATCTCCCGGGGTTTCAGAAGGCTAACACAGAAACACGGCAATGGATAGTCCGGGAGATCATGGATCACTTCAACGTTCCAGAGCAGTGGAGAATGCAGGTGGAACACGCTGCACTAAAGAAGGCTAGGGATGCTTGGAGAAACTGGAAGCACGTGCTATACAAGAAGTACTTGAGTGAAGGCAAGGACCCAATCCCCGCATACCACCAAATTACAAATGCAGACTGGGCAGAATTCAAAAGGGTTAGGGCAACTACAGAGTTTGCTGAGAAGAGTGCCAAGCAATCGGGACTTCAGAAGAGGAACACACACACCCACTGTATGGGCGTGGCAGGATACTACGGCATGAAACCGATATGGGACCAGGAGGACAAAGAAGCAGTTGCGGCGGGTGGGAAACCGGCCTTTAGTGAAATCAGGGGCGAATGCGTGATGCAGCTTGAAGCTACCTCGGTATTTACCCAAAGAGGAAGGGATGATGCAGCACAGCGACGGTAGGTATTTCCCTCAGTGATGAAACCAAGGTTATCGAACCAGGAGGAGAACCAAGCAACACTACGTAAACAGCACCTGCACACAAATAACAAATACTCGCAACCCGACGTGTAAAAGGGGTTGTCAATCCCTTTTGGGTAACGACGCCAGAAATTGGCAAACGGACGTCAGAGAGTTGTAAATATTGATAGATCGAATGCCAAATAAAATAAATTGCAGCAAGGTATTTTTGTATTTTTGGTTTAATAGATCTAAAAATAAAAGCAAAGGAAAATAGATCGCAAAGGCAAATATAATAAAGAAGAGACCCGGGGGCCGTAGGTTTCACTAGTGGCTTCTCTCGAGAAAAATAGCAAACGGTGGATGAACAAATTACAGTTGGGCAATTGATAGAACTTCAAATAATCATGACGATATCCAGACAATGATCATTATATAGGCATCACGTCCAAGATTAGTAGACCGACTCCTGCCTGCATCTACTACTATTACTCCACACATCGACCACTATCCAGCATGCATCTAGTGTATTAAGTTCAGGAGAAATGGAGTAATGCAATAAGAACGATGACATGATGTAGACAAGATCTACTTATGTAGAAATAGACCCCATCGTTTTATCCTTAGTAGCAACGATACATGCATGTCGGTTCCCCTTCTGTCACTGGGATCAAGCACCGTAAGATCAAACCCACTACAAAGCACCTCTTCCCATTGCAAGATAAATAGATCAAATTGGCCAAACAAAACCCAAATATCGGAGAAGAAATACGAGGCTATAAGCAATCATGCATATAAGAGATCAAAGAAGACTCAAATAACTTTCATGGATAGAAACATAGATCTGATCATAAACTCAAAGTTCATCGGATCCCAACAAACACACCGCAAAAAGAGTTACATCATATGGATCTCCAAGAGACCATTGTATTGAGAATCAAACGAGAGAGAGGAAGCCATCTAGCTATTAACTACGGACCAGTTGGTCTACAAAGAACTACTCACGCATCATCGAAGAGGCACCAATGGACATGCATGATGCACCCCTCCGTGATGGTGTCTAGATTGGATCTGGTGGTTCTGGAACTTGTGGCAGCTGGAATTGATTTTCGTCGACTCCCCTAGGGTTTCTAGAATATTGGGGTATTTACAGAGCAGAGAGGCGGTCCGGGGGGCACCCGAGGTGGGCACAACCCACCAGGGCGCGCCTGGGCCTCCAGGCGCGCCCTGGTGGGTTGTGCTCCACTCGGAGCACCCCCCAGGCGCTTCTCCGGCCCACTGGATGTCTTTTGGTCCAAAAAAATCCACAAAAAAACATGCAGAAAACAACAAGTGGCACTTGGCACTATGTCAATAGGTTAGTACCAAAAAATGATGTAAAATGGCTGTAAAATGATTGTAAAACATCCAAGAATGATAATATAACAGCATGGAACAATAAAAAATTACAGATACGTTGGAGACGTATCAGTTCTTGTCCCCTTCTGTCACTAGGATATAGATCACTGCAAAATTGAACCCATCACAAAGCACCTCTCCCATTGCAAGATAAATCAATCTAGTTGGCCAAACCAAATCAATAGATCAGAGAGAAATACGAAGCTATAATAATCATGCATAAAAGAGTTCAGAGAGGACTCAAATAATATTCACGGATAATCTGATCATAAACCCACAATTCATTAAACACACTGCAAAAAGGATTAATTGAATAGATCTCCAAGAACATCGGAGAACATTGTATTGAAGATCAAAGAGAGATAGAAGAAGTCATCTAGCTACTAGCTACGGACCCATAGATCTGTGGTAAACTACCCACACATCATCGAAAGGGTAGCAAGGTTGATGTAGAGCCCCTCCGTGGTCAATTCCCCCTTCGGCAGAGTGCCGGAAAAGGCCTCCTAATGGGATCTCACGAGAACAGGAACTTGTGGCGGCGGAAAAAGTATTTCGGGTGGCTCTCTGATGTATGGGGAATATTTGAGAATTAATAGAGGCAAAATATGGTCCAGAGATGCCACGAGGGGCCCACAAGAGAGCATTGAGCATAACAAACACTGAATAATGCACCACAAGCAGGATGTAATTTCATTGCATAACTATTGACTTATGTGCTTGCATAGGGAATCACAAACCTTAACACCAATATTCTTACTAAAGCACAATTACTCATCGACATGACTCACATATCACTATCATCATATCTCAAAACTATTACAAAGAATCAAGTTTATTTTGTCCAATGATATTCATGAAAGTTTTTATTATATCCCTCTTGAATATCTATCACTTTGGGACTAGTTTCATATGTTGCAACTGCTTTTGACAAGCTCAAACAAATTTAAGTGAAGAACATGAGCACAACATTTTTAATCTCTCAAAATAATATAAGTGAAGCATGAGAGAATTTCTTCAAAATATTAAAGCATACCATGCTCAAAAAGATATAAGTGAAGCACTAGAGCAAATGACTAACTACTCCAAAAAGATAGAAGTGAAGATCAAGCGAGTAGTTAAGTGAAGTGGTAGCTATGTGAGGACTCTTTTTTATTTAAAAAATGTCAGATCTTAGTATTTTATTAAAACATCAAGAAAAATAAAATAAAATGACATTCCAAGAATATCACACATCATGTAAAGAAGCAAAAACTTAGGCGCAACCGAGGCTAACCGATAATTGTTGATGAAGAAAGGTGGGATGCCTACTGGGGCATCCCCAAGATTAGATGCTTGAGAATTCTTGGAATGTTATCTTGGGATGCCTTGCGTATCCCCAAGCTTGAGATTTTGTGTTTCCTTAATTCCTATTATATCACGGTTTCCCTAATTCTTAAAAACTCCATCCACACAAAACTCAACAAGAACTCGTGAGATACGTTAGTATAAATCAATGCAACACCTTATCATTCTCTACTGTAGCAAATCACTAAAATTAGTATTCAACATTGAATACTAAATGCCTCTGCATATTTAATACTCCTATCCTCAAATAGAACCATTAAACAAGCAAACACATGCAAACAATGCAACATAACAGCAATCCGCCAAAACAGGACAGTCTGTAATGGATGAAAAAATATCCATACTTATTTAACTCAAAAAATTCTGAAAATTTACCACACTGTATAAAATTTATCATAGCTTATTGTGCAAAAATTTCAACATTTTATCACATTCTTACTTTTCTTGGGAATTTTCGCAACAGCGAAAAACTTTCAGTTTTGAAACAGCAACTCATACACTTGCAAAATAAGCATCGTAAAGGCTATCCTTGCCACTTTTATTGAAATAAAAGATACAAAACATTATTCTAAATAATAGAAAGAAAATCCTAGCAAAATAAAATGATGCTCCAAGAAAAACACATATCATGTGACGAATGAAAATATAGCTCCAAGTGAGGCTACCGATAATGTTAAAGACGAAAGAGGGGATGCCTTCCGGGGCATCCCCAAGCTTAGTTGCTTGGATCTTCCTTGAATATTACCTTGAGGGTGATTTGGGCATCCCCAATCTTAGGGTCTTGTCACTCCTTATTCTCCTCATATCGATATCTCACCCGAAACTTGAAAACTTCAATCACACAAAACTTGACGGAACTTCGTGAGATAGGTTAGTATGATAAAGACAAATCATTCTCTTTGGTACTGTCAAAAACAAGATTCATAATTGTTCTCACACAATGCCTTCTGTACCTCATCATTTCCACAATTTATATTGAGGAATATAAGCCATAGAAACTAGAAAACAAGCAAACTATGCATTGAAAACACAATGTGTCAAAAACAGAACAGTCTGTAGTAATATGTACTCCAACCATACTTCTGCTACTCCAAAAATTCTGAAAGATTAGGAAGACGTAGGTAATTTGTATATCAATAATCTGTAAAAAAAATCAGATCAAAAGCACATTTTAGTGAATTTTCAAAATTCCTGGACTGAGCACAAAAGTTACTGTTTTTGCACAGAATCAAGTCAACTATCATCCATACTATCCCAAATTGTCTACTTGGCACTTTATTGAAACAAAAGCTATTAAAATGACTACTAAAGTAGCTTAATCATGTGAACACACAAAAACAGTAGGGGTAAATGTTGGGTTGTCTCCCAACAAGCGCTTTTCTTTAATGCCTTTTTAGCTAGGCATGATGATTTCAATGATGCTCGCATAAAAGATAAGAATTGAAATGTAAAGAGAGCATCATGAATCAAATGGCAAGCACATTTAAGTCTAGCCCACTTCCTATGCATAGGGATTTTGTGAGAAAACAATTTATGGGAGCAAGAATCAACTAGCATAGGAAGGCAAAAAAAGCATAACTTCAGAACTTTCAACACATAGAGAGGAAACATGATATTATTGAGATATGTAGAAGCATATGTTCCCCTCTCATAATAATTTTCAGTAGCAGCATGAAAGAATTGAACAATATAACTATCACTCAAAGAATTCTTTTCATGATCTACAAGCATAGAAATTTTATTACTCTCCACATAAGCAAATTTATTCTCATGAATAGTAGTGGGAGCAAACTCAACAAAATAACTATCATGTGATTGATAATTAAAATCATGACGACAAGTTTCATGCTTATAATTATTCTCTATAACATATATGTCATCACCATAATCATAATAAATAGGAGGCATGCTTTCATCATAGTAAATATTCTCATCAAAACTTGGGGGACTAAACATATCATCTTCATCAACAATAGCATCCCCAAGCTTATGACTTTGCATATCATTAGCATCATGGATATTCAAGGAATTCATACTAACAACATTGTAATCATGCTCATCATTCATGCCAAATATTTTATTGAATTCTTCTTCTATCAATTGAGCACAATTTTCCTTTCCATCATTTTCAAGAAAGACATGATGAAGACGAATAACATGATGCAACCTCAAATCCATTTTTTTGTAGTTTCCTTTTTATAAACCAAACTAGTGATAAAACAAGAAACTAAAAGATTCGACTGCAAGATCTAAAGATATACCTTCAAGCACTCACCTCCCTGACAACGGCGCCAGAAAAGAGCTTGATGTCTACTATGCAACTTTAGTCTTGTAGACTCGTGTTGGGCCTCCAAGCATAGAGTTTTGTAGGACAGTAGCAAATTTCCATGAAGTGGATGACCTAAGGTTTATCAATCCATGGGAGGCGTAGGATGAAGATGGTCTCTCTCAAACAACCCTCCAACCAAATAATAAATAGTCTCTTGTGTCCCCAACACACCAAATACAATGATAATTTGTATAGGTATACTAGTTCGACGAAGAGATGGTGATACAAGTGTAGTAATGATAGCAGATATTGATTTTTGTAATAGGAACAATAAAAAACAACAAGGTATCAAGTAACAAAAGTTGAGCACAAGCGTTATTGCAATGCTTGAAAACAAGGCCTAGGGTCCGCACTTTCACTAGTCCAATCTCTCAACAATGCTAATCTAATTGGATCATATAACCATCCCTCAACGTGTGATGAACAATCACTCCAAAGTACTTATCTGGCGGAGAACATAAGAAGAAATGGTTTGTAGGGTACGATACCACCTTAAAGTTATTCTTTCCGTTTGATCTATTCAAGAGTTTGTACTAAAATAACGCAAAGTTATTATTTCCGTTCGATCTATCCTAGAGTTTGTACTAAAATAACACCATATGATACGCATCAACCAACTCTAATGTCACCTAGATACTCCAATGTCACCACAAGTATCCATGAGTTAATTATACAATATGCATCAAACAATTTCAGAATCATAATAATCGATCCAACACAAAGAACCTCAAAGAGTGCCCCAAGATTTCTACCGGAGAAACAAAGACGAGAACGTGCATCCATCCCTATGCATAGATTACCCCAATGTAACCTTGGGAATCCGCGAGTTGAGTGCCAAAACATATATCAAGTGAAATAATATAATATCCCATTGTCACCACGGGTATTCATATGCAAAATATATATCAGGTGCTCTCAAATCCATAAAAGTATTCAATCCAATAAAACAAAATCTCAAAGGGAAAACTCAATTCATCACAACAAGATAGAGAGGGGAAAACACCATATGACCCAACTATATTAACAAAGCCCGCGATAAATCAAGATCGTGCCATCTCAAGAACATGAGAGAGAGAGAGATTAAACACTCAGCCCCGAGGGTGGACTACTCCCTCCTCATCATGGTGGCTGTCGGGATGATGAAGATGGCCACTTGTGATGATTTCCCCCTCCGGCAGGGTGCCGGAATGGGGTCTAGATTGGTTTTTCAGGGCTACAGAGGCTTGCGGCGGCGGAACTTTTGATCTAGGGTTATCTTCGGGGTTTTTGGAATATTTGAGAATTTATAGGGCGAAGAGGCGGTGCGGGAGGCCACCGAGGTGGGCACAACCCACCAAGGCACGCCTGGGCCCCCAGGAGCGCCCAAGTGGGTTGTTCCCCCCTCGGGGCACCCCTCTGGTACTTCTTTGGCCCACTTGATGTCTTCTAGTCCAAAAAAATCTCCAAAAGTTTCACTGCGTTTGGACTCCGTTTGGTATTGGTTTTCTGCGAAGTACAAAACAAGCAAAAAACAACAACTAGCACTGGGCACTATGTTAATAGGTTAGTCCCCAAAAATGATATAAAGTTGCTATAAAATGATTGTAAAACATCGAAGAATGATAATATAACAGCATGGAACAATCGGAAATTATAGATACGTTGGAGACGTATCAACCGTATGTGCATGCTTCGGAATCACAAACCTTAACAACAATATTCTTACTAAACCATGCTTATTCACTAGTACAACCCACATATCACCATCTATATATCGCAAAACTATTGCAAGGAATCAAACTTATCATATTAAGTGATCTACATGAAAGTTTTTATTCCTCTTGAATACCTATCATATTAGGACTAAATTCATAACCCGCGCTAATTGCCATTACTATTATTAACCATCAAAGAGATATAAGTGAAGCATTAGAGTGCAACTATTTCTTTAGAATAAAACCACCGTCGTGCTCCAATTTTTTTGAGTGAAGCACTAGAGCAACTACCTAGCTCAAAAGATATAAGTGAAGCACATAGAGTATTATAAAAAATCACAAATAATGTGTGTCCCTCTCAAAAAGGTGTGTCCAGCAAAGATGATTGTGGAAACTAAAAAGCAAACAAAGCAAAGACTCATATAATACATGACTCTCCAAGAAAAACTCATATCATGTAACGAATAAATATATAGCTCCAAGTAATATTGCCGACAGTTGGTAGAAGAAAGAGAGGATGCCTAGGGATGGCACCCGCCGGGTTTGGGTACGGGTGGAGCCACCCCATACCCTTGCCCGTCACTCCAAACTTTACCCATCACGCGTACCCATTCCCGTCGACGGGTACAACTTTTTCCCATACCCATCACCCGACAGGGTAAATGGGTACCCGTGGGTAAAATTACCCAGATTTGCAACACATCAATTGGAGCACTACATAATGATAAACAACAACTTGTAATAACAACACTGTCTTCATCTTCATACATTGGGGCAGATGTATCATCGACCGATTCAAAATAACATCTACTTGGATGTTGGTGCTTGTATCATGCGAAAACCAATGTTCACGTACATGAATAGATCACATCATCTATATACGAAAAACATATTTCTGTGAAAATAAAATATTTGTACTCAATCATCAAGAGAGGGGATGCCTTCCGGGGCATCCCCAAGCTTAGATGCTTGGGAGTCCTTGAATATTAGAGCATCTCCAGTCGCGCCCCCAACACGCCCCTAGGCGATTTTTTCGCGCTGGCGCCCAAAAATCGGCCCAGTCGCGCCCCCAGGAGCCCTTTTTTGCCGGTTTGGGCCGAAATTGGCGCCGTCGGACCCAGGCCAAACCCGACGCGCTGGGGGGCTCCTGGGGGCGCCGGGGAACACAATTTTGGTGCGAACGAGGATGGCCCGCTGAGTCAGCGAGATGCCGCTTCGTCATCCGGATCGCCTCGGTTCCCACGAGAATCAATGCGAATGCTGGCCAAGGCTGCCGCGCCGGTCAGCCTCCATTGATGCCTCACGAGCGGCGTAGAGAAGGCGCCACCGACGGATGTCCCGCCCACTCCCGCCACGCATCGCCCGACATGCAGCCTCTCGCCGCCCCGCTGTGGCTATAAAAGGCGACCTCCCCGACGGTGAACGCCACAGCTCACATCCCCCCTCGCATCCGCCGCACAAAGCAACACTCTCCCCCTTCCCGCCGACGAGCAAATGGCCGAGAGGTTTCCATGCGACGGCGCGGTGGCGAACGTCTTCGGCCGCCGCCATCTCCAACAGCCGGAGGCGCGCCTCCTCTACGAGGCCAATTATCCGGCGCCCTCGGACATGCGTGTGCCGGGTGCGTGGAGGCTGAGCGCCGGCGGCGTCCCGGTGCCACCGGTGCCCTCAGAGCGGCACGGCGGGCCAAGATCACCTGCATCCACTCGTCCCTGACGGGGGAGCAGCGGAACGAGCCGAGGTACGCCGTCGACAGCGAAACGGTGTGGACGATGTAATTCGAGCGCCGCCGCCAAGAGCAGATCGCCTCCGTCAATGGCATCAACCCCCGCGGCCGCCTCAACACCGATGGGCGGCGCGAGTGGTGGGGCTTGCCAGGCCAACCAGCAACGTGCCGCGCCTCGAGTACCAGCCGCGGCCGTCCTTCTCTCGAGGCCGTGGCAGCTCCTAGACGCCGCGGCGAATGGAGCCGGGGACGTCCTCGTCGTCGGGCTCCGGCTCGCTTTCCTCCGGCTCGCCGGCGCTCCGCCCCGTCAAGCCAGAGCCGGAGGAGACGACGCTCCGGTGCCGCACCCGGAGCGGCGCCCTTGTCATCAACGAGGGTGCCTGACCCTCCCCGTGCTCCCTCCGCCTGGTCCGGCCGAAACCCGAGCAGGGCCTACTCCCCGTGAAGCCGAAGCACGTCGACATGATGGCCCCCGACGATGAGGCCGCCCTAAAATAGGCGAAGGAGGACTACGTCCGCGAGCAGGTGTGCCGCCAGCGCCGGGCATAGGCGGAGCTCCAGGCCCGGCGCCGCGGGCGCGAGGAGGGCGGCGTCATTGTCCTCGACAGCGACGAGGAGGACGAGGCCGGGCCGTCCAGCGCCCCACTACGTGTCGGCGACCCTGGCCAGGGGTGCAGCAGGGACGGCGGCGGCGACTACACCCATTTCTATAGGCCTCTCGGCATGTACATGGCGGGGGTGGACGTGGCGCACTGGCTAGGCGTAGTTTGGCGTAGTAGTACGCGCAGTTTGCATGTTTTATCTTTTTTGTACAAATTTCAATGAAATTGCGCTGAGTTCATGCCAGATCGCCGAGTTTGCACAAATTTGTATGAAACATCGTCGAGCTCGCGCGATATTGGCGGTGACCTGGGGGGCGACGACTGGGAACAGAGTCGCCCCCACCCGCCAAGCTAGCGTCGGTTTGCCCCCAGGCGGCTCTTTTTTGGCGCCCAGGGGGGCCGATGGGCTGGAGATGCTCTTACCTTGGGGTGCCTGGGGCATCTCCAAGCTTAGGCTCTTGCCACTCCTTATTCCTTCATCCATCATGATCTCACTCAAAACTTAAAAACTTCAGCACACAAAACTCAACAAAAGTCTTCGTGAGATCCATTAGTATAACAAGCAAATCTCCACTTTAGGTACTGTTGTAAACCCATTCATATTTTAATATTGCATAATACCTACTGTATTCTAACTTCACCATGTCTTATACCCCCCGATACAATTCATAGATTCATCAAAACAAGCAAACAACGCAACAAAAACAGAATTTGTCAAAAATAGCACAGTCTGTAGTAATCTGAACAACGACCACACTTATGTAACTCCAAAAAATGTAAACAATTAGGAAAACATGGGCAATTTGTATATCAATCATTTGTAAACAATGGAATTTTATCACACCCGAGTGAGTTTAAACAATGCTGTTACTGGGCGCAAAAGCTTCTGTTTTCTCACATAATCAAATCAACTATCATCCCAAAGGCTTTAATTGGCACAACACTAATTAAAACATAAAAAAACAACCATAAAAGTAGCATAATTGTGTGCACACCAAAAAAATGAAAATTACAAGAAAAATAAAGATAACTATTGGATTGCCTTCCAACTAGTGCTATTGTCTTACGCCCCTGGCTAGGCGTAATGCATAGTTTCAAGTGTTGTCATCTTTCTACTTCTCATCTAGAGATGTGTCTTTATCAAGCTTTTCAAAGACAAGATGGAACACATCATCAACGAAAATCTTAGCATCATTAAGTTTGCCATCTACAAACCCTTCTTGGTTCCTGAGGGAGTCCTGGATTGGGGGGTCCTCGGGTGTCCAGGCTATTCGATATGGGCCGGACTGATAGGCCGTGAAGATACAAAGCGGAAGACCTTTCCCTGTGTACGGGTAGGACTCCCCTATGCATGGATGGCAAGATTGGTGTCCGGATATGTAATTTCCTTCCTCTACAAACCGAATCTGTACAACCCTAGGCCCCTCAGGTGTGTACATAAACCGGAGGGTTTAGTCCGTAGGTACAATAAGAAATCTCATAGGCTAGAAAGCTAGGGTTTAGCCATTATGATCTTGAGGTAGATCAACTCTTGTAACCCCTATACTCATCAAATACAATCAAGCAGGACGTAGGGTTTTACCTCCATTAAGAGGGCCCAAACCTAGGTAAACATTATGTCCCACTTGTCCCTTGTTACCTTCGATCCTCAGACGCACAGTTCAGGACCCCCTACCCGAGATCTGCCGGTTTTGACACTGACATTGGTGCTTTCATTGAGATTTCCACTGTGTCGTCGGCAGAAAGTTCGATGGCTCGTTTGATCATCGACAACGATGCTGTGTCTGGGGAAACCTTCCACCCTGGTCAACTTTTCTTGTTTGGCGGCTTCGCTCTACATGCCAATTCAACTGGTCGCCTTGAACAGATCGACAACTACGCTCCTGGTCACCAGATCAGGTTCGGAAGCCTGAACTATATCGTTGATATCCGAGGAGACTTGATCTCCGAAGGGTTCTCGGCCTCGACCGTCGTTCCCCATCTACATGAAGGAAGCCCGTCGGATCCACCACCAGGCTCCGTTCAAGAAGCAACTATCATTCCTGCCCTGGCCTTAGATCCAGAGCGGACCATCCTGTCTGAAGATGGGAGTATGAACCTGTTGGCGTTCTGGGAACGAGGGTCCCCAGACTTGCCTGCCTGCGGCCCACGGCGTGGCTATCCTAGCGGGTCTGTACGGCCCATCTTCATCAACAAAGCATTCAAGGCCCTCGCGAGGGGCCAAGCCTCGCAAGGCGGGCGGCGCAAGACCTCCTCGGGAGCAGCCTCACCAGGCTGCCTCGCGAGAAGCGGAGATATCAAGGCGGAGCAAACCTCATGAGGCTCTCGTGACGTGAGCCATGACGATCGACACCTGGCGGGCGCCAGGCGGGCGCAAGCGCGTGCAGCGTCCTTGTTTCCTCTTTGGTGCTAAGCAAGCAAGCGCAGGCGCGGAGTACCGAGGCATCAGGCAAAGGTTTCCATATCGGTGCAACAAGACCAAGGCCAGCAGGACAGCAAGACGGAGGTCACCATAGGGCCCAAGACGGCGTCACCACCAGAGCCTTTTGCAGGCAAAGACCACTTTTGTCAGGATAGCTTGTACTAGCTGTCCCCTTCCAAATTCGCCCGCCGTTGTTGGCTCCGTTCCCGCTCAATATTTGGGAAGAGGACCAGGGCCTATATAAGTAGAGCTAGCCACTACAGAAGAGAGAGAGGTGGAACGGATCGAGTTCTCATCCACAAGTCCACAGAGCACAAGAACACCACAACCTCAGGAGGCTGTTCTTCCCCTTGTACTGTTCTTCGTCAGCCCAAGAGGCAATCCACCACCACACATTGGAGTAGGGTATTACACCACAATGGTGGCCTAGACCAGTATAAATCTCATGTCCTTCCGTGTTGCGAGTTCGTCGAGTTCGTCCGCGAGATCTTAGTGAGCTAGGGCGTAGATCGGTAGGAGGGAAAGAACTTCGCGCGCACCCCAGAGTTCGAACCTTAAGGGTTTTGCCGGAACCCCACATCCGACATTTGGCGCACCAGGTAGGGGTGCGCCGGAGCTTCTTCTCCGCCGGTCGACTTGCCGATGCTCCGTGGCCACGATGTCCGGCAACCCAAGGGCTGATTCCGATCGCTGGGCAGCTTGGCCGGCCCGAGCAGTGACACCTGCCCATGAAGACCTCGACCCCGCGCCCCAGGCACCGCGAGCGCCATCCAACGCTGCGGGGCGCGGGCGGCGCGGCGAGGCGTCGTCCACCCTCACACCATGGCAAGTATGAGCCGCTGCAAGGGAAGCAAGCCATGCCGCAGCAACAGCGCCGCATTCATGGCGGGAGCAGGCAAACATGCGGGCAGCGCTCCCGGTGGCGCGAGAGCTGCTGCGGTGCCGGCGGATGGAGAGCGGCCGGGATGCACTGCTGGAGCGCGTTGCCGAGCTGCTAGATGCGGCAGCATCGGGAGCGCCGCCCTTCTGCTATCAGCTTCCTTCTCAAGCCACGCCGGGGTCTCACGGCGGGCCTCGCCGCAACCACGCGCCATTGGGTGGGCCTGGGGGCTTTGTCGACGCCAGCACGGCCGGCGGCGCAGGGGGCTCCACCGCCCCCATGCCGCCCGCGACGAGCTTGAGTACAAGCATCGCCTCTCATGGTTCCAGTGGGATGCCGCGCTACCATCCTCAGGACGCCACGCAGGGCCGGGCAACATGGAGTGTGGGGCAGTACGGCAAGGTGTTCAGGGTGACAGCCCCGGAAGCCTACGTGCCCCGCATGATGGACCAGGAGTACGCACCGGAGGACGACCCCGGCTCGTTCCTCGGGGAAGATTGGGAAGAAGGGGCGCTAGAAGTTGAAGCCTTCCCAGTACCAACGGAGAACCTCAACGATCGCGCCGGCGACAACGACTACAGGGTACCACTAATTTCTCAGGAGCAGGCTTACGCTAACCATGGGCTGTAAGTGAATCAGGTCACGGCGTCAGTCGGCGACCCCGGCGCAGTAGCATCCCTTCCGCCGGGGGGGGGGGTCACGCTGGGGGCCGTGGGGAGGGAGCCAGGAACGAGGCCCCTCCCCACGTCATGCGAAGCTAGGCAACGCCCGGAGGTAGGCCCTCTGCCGGGGAGGTGTCCGCGAGCCTTCCCCCGGCAGAGGACCCGTGGTCGCCGGGGGCACCGCTGGTGTCCCCTTTCCCCCCTTTCTGTCGTCCAGGTTGCCGGTTGGCTCAAAGGTGGTCGAGGGAGGCGCAAGGCGGGGCCCTCGTCTGGCAATATGAAGCAAGGCCGGTTCCTGTGAAGAAGGCCTAGTGCCTGTGAAGCTCGCCGCCCGTGACACTCTCACGTAATAATAAGTGGGGCTGTACACGCCCCGGAGTCTCAGGGTTGCCGGCCTCAGGCCCTGGGGATCCCTCCCACGCCTAGTGGCAGCACTTAGCTCCGCGCTGGTGAGAAGACTTGAAGACCTGAAGACTAGACTAGGCGCCGGACGCGGCCATTTGCTTTGGATTTTTCTTCCGTAACCTTGCTTTCTGGATTTAGATTTAAGGTGATGTCAAGCTTTTGTCGATGCGTGCGGGGGGTGCATTTTCTCGTTCAAAGCGATTTCTTGCCGTATGGGTCTTACCTTGTTCTCGAGCTCACGCTCGCCGCCTCCCCCTTACGGGCCCCTCGCGAGCGGGGCTGGGCCCAGCACGTGCGCCGCGCGCACCGATCGGTGCAGGAACCTCACGAGGCCCTCTCAGGCAGGTCAGCAGACCCTTCAGGAGCCCCGCGGCGACTCTCGACCTCACAATACGATTCAGGGTCTGCCCCAGCTGAGGTAAACCGCAGCGGCAAGACTTGCCATCAGACGCATGGCAGGCCAAAACGCAACCTTGATTCAGCGCAGAGAGATAGAAATCATGATTCATTTACATGAGGGGCTCCCCCTCCCAAAAATCTCTGACAATCTTTAGGGGCCACACCCAAGTTTTTGCATAGAGGGTGAAGCAGTAAAGGGATGAGGAATTAGCCAGATATGTCGCTCGCCGCATCCTCCGCGTCATCTTCGGACGCGCCGCTCGCGTCGCTGACGTCGTCGTTGGTGCCGCCGCCACCATCACCAGCACCGGCATCCCCATCATTGACCACGTCGCCTCCGTCGGCGGCGACTATCACCGCGTCGTCCTCTGAAGTGAAGGCTCTGACCAATGCATCCATGTTGTCTTCCATCCACCGCGCCAGGTCGCCCCGGACGGCCTGCGGTACGGGGGCAATGGCGGCGTCGAAGTCGAAGTCGGGGAAGGTGTTCCTGAGGTGGCTGAAGATACGGGAGAACGCGCGCCCGAGCAGGCCCCGACTTCTCTCCTCCACGAGCCGCCTAGCCCTGTCAGACCGGGCTTCCAGGCACGTCACCACGTCGGTGAAGAAGGTCAAGTGGCTGGCGTAGTCATTCGAGTGGGGGTGCGGTGCATTCTCGTCGCAGATATGGCCCAGGGCGGTATTAGCCCTGTTCCGGAGATCTGAAGCATGGGGGCGTGCTCGCGCTCCAGCGTCCGTTGTTGGAGCACTTCCTCCCTATTTTGCCGCGCGACGGCCTCGACGTCATCAACCCGTTTTCGAAGAGAAAGCAGCTCGGCGTGGGCGGAGGCCAAGTCCGCCTGCGCTGTGACCAGGGTGGCAGCCGTGGCCTCCCCATGCCTTTCCACCTCGTCCAACCTGGGCCTGAGGGCAGCGGCCCTGCCCGCATCCTCCGTACCCGCGAGCTTCAACTTCAAGGCATACCTACCCTCCAGGTCTGCGCAAACGTCGGCCACCCGGCGGTCGACTTCCTCCTAGACCCTGGCCTTGCGAGCCCTGACTGCGTCTTCCGCCTGAGCAACTTGACGCTCCCTGGTCTCCAGTTGTTCAAGCTCAAGGCTGCGCTCCACGGCTTCCAGAGCCAGCGCTTCCTCACGCCTCCGGACCTCCTCTTCCTCAGCGGGTGTCCCCCTCAGCGACGCAAGGGCGGCTCTGTGCGCATCCACCTGCTGCTCGAGGGACGCACTCCAGGCCTGGAGCTCCCACGCGCGTTTCTCCGCAGCCTCGCAACGGCGGTCAGCCTTGCGAGCCTCCTCCAAGGCTCGAGAGCAAGCTTCGCGGGAAACCTTGAGGGACGCCTCGGCCTTTGCATTGTCAAGATCACGCTGATAGCGGCCAAGGTTGATGGCCACCCTCAGCTTACGCCGTTCCTCCACCAACCGCAGACCTTCAGCCTCAAGGCACGAGTCAACGCCCGCAAGTTCTTCACTGAGTTAGCTCATCGCGCCCATCGCCTCTTGGAAGAGCTCATGGCGAACGATGCTTCGCCCGCGCTCAGACTCGAAAGCACGGCCCACCTCGTCCTCCACCTCGGGGGCTGCAGGCAGGACATCAAGTGGCGCACCGCCTCTCGGCAGGGGGCTGGTGTCGCACCAGGTGCCGGCCCGACCTCGCGAGAAGCTCCGGCCGGATGCGGCCCGCTGCTTGAGGAGGAGCCGAAGGACGAAGTCAACCAGTTGCTGTCCATAACCAGAGGAGGAGATTGGGGAATGCCCGCCAGGCTCCAAGCCAGACCGTGCAGGAAGGGCAGCGAAACCACAGATTCAAGGCCCCATGAAGGCGAGCGCACCCCCTTTGCCGACCCAGTTCCGGGCGCGGCGGACGGGCTCGGGGTGCACAAGGCCAGCGGGGGTGCCGAGGAAGGCTAGAATTGCTTCAAGAGGGGACCAATGGCCCTGGCAGAAGGGGTCCTAAAGAGCTAGCGTCAGGAAGGAAAGCAGCAATCAAGAAATCGCAAGGTGCAGTACTTACTCGTCGACAGCAAAGTACTTTCGCCGCCTCAACAGCCCGAAGATGCTGTTGCCGCTTGGAGATCCTTTGCTCTTGCGGAGCTCCTCGAAGTCCATGCAAAGCCGACCGAAGCACTGGACGTGACGGCCGGTGCGAGGCGGGGCCGAAGAAGAGATTGGAGAGACAACTTCAGGGGTGCCTGGCTGCAGCGAACAGTCGGGCGCTGTCTTGCTACGACCTCCCGAGGCTTCGGGGGCTTTGACCTCGGGAACTGCATGCTGCGTCACCCCAGTGACCGACGCCCCAGGGGAGGGATCGCGAGCTCCCGAGGACGACACTCCCGGATCTCCGCACGACATGTGCTCTTCAGCGCTGGGGCCGCCGGCCTCCGTCGGAGCTCGCCCTCCTGCACCCTCACTCGGCGCGAGCTCGGCATCGGTGACGAGGAACGGGGCCACGTCAACAGGGTTCTCGCGATGCCCCACCAGGCCGATCGGGCGTAAGCCCCACTCATCAAAGGAGGGCATGCTCGCGGAAAACTCATCCTTGTTCTTGCAACGGTACAGCAAACAACTCTTCCTGGGCATGTCGTCCGGCAGAGGGGTACCCGCCAGGACCATAAGCACTGTCTCCCGTGTCTTAAGAGGAAGCCCTTCCTCTTGAAACCGCATGTGGTCCTGACTGCTGAGCAAGGCCCACATCGGGCGGGAATGGCGCTGAAGCGGAGCGACTCGACACTTGACGAACTCCTTCACCACCACAGGCGCAGTCACACCGTGGTCCTTCAACCTCCTCAGCCTGGCCCAGACGGGAGCGAGGCGGGGGCTCGTGAGCTTCTGATGGCCCCAACCGGAGTTTGGAACAGCAGGCCCCGCTGGGGCATGGAGCAGAGGGCTGAGCACACCAGCATCAACAAACACCCATCGTGTCCGGAACTCGCTCGTGGATGGAGGAAGCTCAAAGTCAATCCCCGCGCCTACCATCGCGGCCACGGCCTGGAAGCTCATGCACCCCGAGCTCTGACGAGGGTCAGTCAGATGCAATGAGAAGAAATGGAGGAAGAAGGCTACCGAAGGAGTGATGCCCATCATGGCTTCGCACAAAAAGGCGAAGACGGCGAGGAGGGTCACAGATTGGGGGTCGAGAAGCAGCATGTGGATTTGATAATGCTCAAGCACCGCGTTGAAGAAGGCGGAGAAGGGATGAATCAGGCCAGCCCAGAGGGCATCTATGAAGATTGGGACCTCAGTGGCGGCCTGGTCCATGCGAGTGCGAGACGCGGGCCAAGCCAACGTCTCTCCCCACTCGTTGAAGCTGGAAGCGAGCATTGGACGCACCTTGTCCATGGCCTCGTCGTTGAGCACGCGGGGTCGGCCGAGCGCCGGCTCGACGGCCGGAGGCGCGCTCGGCGAAGACAAAGGTTTCTTCCCCTTGTCTGCTTGTTTCGGCACCATGGCGGTGGAGCTGGCAGGAGGCAGGTCAGATCGGAGAGGAGGAGTAGAGTGTCAAGGAGGCAGAGAGATTGGGGAAGCAAGACACGGGCAACGAAGGAATAACTGTGTAGACTGCGGGGGCCGCATTGCTAGGCGGATTCAAAGGCAGCGTGGGAAGTGGAGACGCCCACGTCCAATCAACCGCCACGCGTGGACCGTGGCCACAGGCTTTGGGGGCCTGCGGCGCTTCGTACTTGACCCTTGGCTTCGCCGCGAAGCCAAGCCCGAGCGCAGCATGGGCCCGGGGGCTACTGTCGGCGTTCTTGGAACGGGGGTCCCAGACTTGCCTGCCTGCGGCCCACGGCGTGGCTATGCTAGCGGGCCTGTACAGCCCATCTTCATCAACAAAGCATTCAGGGCCATCGCGAGGGCCGAAGCCTTGCGAGGCGGGCGGCGCAAGACCTCCCCGGGAGCAGCCTCACCAGGCTGCCTCGCGAGGAGTGGAGATATCAAGGCAGAGCAAACCTCACGAGGCTCTCGTGACGTGAGCCATGACGATCGACACCAGGCAGGCGCCAGGCGGGCGCCAGCGCGTGCAGCGTCCTTGTTTCCTCTTTGGTGCTAAGGAAGCAAGCGCAGGCGCGGAGTACCGAGGCATTAGGCAAAGGTTTCCATATTGGGAAACAAGACCAAGGCTAGTAGGACGGCAAGACGGAGGTCACCGTAGTGCCCAAGACGGCGTCACCACTAGAGCCTTTTGCAGGCGAAGACCACTTTTGTCAGGATAGCTTGTACTAGTTGTCCCCTTTCAAATTCGTCCGCCGTTGTTGGGGCCCTTCCCGCTCAATATTTGGGGAGAGGACCAGGGCCTATATAAGTAGAGCTAGCCACCACAGAAGAGAGAGAGGTGGAACGGATCGAGTTGTCATCCACAAGTCCACAGAGCACAAGAACACCTCAACCTCAGGAGGCTGTTCTTCCCCTTGTACCGTTCTTCGTCAGCCCAAGAGGCAATCCACCACCACACACTGGAGTAGGGTATTACACCACAATGGTGGCCTGAACCAATATAAATCTCGTGTCCTTCCGTGTTGCGAGTTTGTCGAGTTCGTCCGCGAGATCTTAGTGAGCTAGGGCGTAGATCGGTAGGAGGGAAAGAACTTCGCGCGCACCCCAGAGTTCGAACCTTAAGGTTTTTGCCGGAACCCCACATCCGACAGAACCCCAATGGACCCTCTCCTACTACAGAGCTCCCTGCTGGAGACCCAGAGGTGACCATGTTATCGGCAGACCTGGAATCAAACAGGGCTCTCCCTGTCATCGGGATGCCGGGCTCACCTCTGGATGTTAACTCCGAACTCTTGAGGTCTGCATCCATTGAGGACGGTCAAGCGGCGATTTCTAGACCCAGCTCCGCAGGCCCTTAGTCACCCATCCAGCTATCGCTCCTAAATGAGGCTCTGGACTTAATGCGATCTCTCGCTATCACGGAAGTGTCACTTCTGAACTACGCCCAGCTTGAGCAAGGGTCTGAGCGCGGAGAATTTTGCGTCCCTCCCACCACCCACTTAATAGCCACTGTCAAGGACTTGACCGACATGCTAGACTACGCCTCCGAAGACATCGATGGTATGGACGACGATGCTGGAGCCGAACCAGGCCAAAACCGGCCTATCACTGGGCGTTGACGGGCACTTCTACTTACGACGTGTACATGGTGGATACCCCCGAAAAGAAGGACGACAATAACGCTCAAGACCCGATTGAGGACAAGCCTGTCGAGGCACCACTAAAACACCGACGTCAGCGGCGCCGCTCATGATCGCGGTGCGAAAAGAAAAGAAACACAGGCACCGGAGACAATGACACTCCAGAGAATGCCGAAGACTCCGACCACCCCGTCGAGGCTGCTGTTGAGCAGGATGATTGGGAAGGTGGACAAGTCAATCCGGACGAACTTGTCGAGCATGAGGATTCGGAAGATAGTAACTATCTACCGGCCTCCGAGGAGGATGTCAGCCTCGGCAACAAAGATTCCATCATACCAGAGGAACCCCTCGAGCAAGAGCGCTTCAAGCGACAGCTCATCGCCACTACGAGGAGCCTAAAAAAGAAACAACAACAGCTTCAAGCCGAACAGGATACGCTCAACGACACATGGACCAAGGTCCTGGCTGCCGAAGAATACGGCTTTGAGCTCCCAACAAAAAGCTACCCGAAGCACAGGCTACTACCACAATTTGACGACGAGGCCCTTGAGCCAATACCATCAAGATATAATCATGCTGACGAACCAGACCGACCACCACATGGACGGGACAAAACGGCTATGTCGGCGTCCTGGGAACGGTGGTGCCCAGACTTGCCTGCCTGCGGCCCATGGCGTGGCTCCGTCGACGGCCCGGTACGGCCCAGCTTCAGCAACAACAACTCAAGACCCTCGCGAGGCGGACGACATCAAGACCTTCACAAGGGGCAGCCTCCCCAAGCTGGCTCCCAAGAAGCGGAGATATCAATGCAAGCTGCGCCTCGCGAGGTTCACATGACGTAAGCCGTGACAACCAAGGCCAGGCAAGCGCTAGCGGGCGCAGTGTACCAGTTTCCTCCTTGGTGCTTAGGAGGCAAGCGCAGGCGCGGGGTCCTGAGGAATCAAGCAAAGGTTTCCATATCGGTGCAACAAGACCAAGACCGCCAGGACGGAGGTCATCACGGAGCCCACCACAGCGTCACCACTAGAGGCTTTCGCAGGCGAAGACTAGTTTTGTCAGGATAACTTGTACTAGTTGTCTCCCTTTGAATTTGGCCGTTGTGGGATCCCTTCCCGCCTACATTTGTGAAGAGGACCAAGGTCACTATAAATCGGGCTTAGCCACCACCATAGTGGGGACGGATCTATTCCACCCTAACCAGCTCACCAGCTCATCGAGCACAAGAACACCTCACCTCCTGAGGCCGTTCCACCACTGTACTAGTTCATCCAGCCCCTTGAGGCAATCCACCACAAAGTTGGAGTAGGGTATTACACCGCAAGGTGGCCCAAACTAGGATAAACTGATGTGTCCCTTGTCCCTTGGGTTCATCGAGCTAGGCCATGGAATTGTTGAGCAGGCGGGCTGGGGAAGATGAGTTCTTCGCATGCACCCCAGAGTTCGAACCTCTCAAGGGCCTGCGGAACCCCGAATCCGACATTTGGCGCGCCAGGTAGCGTGCGTTGGAGCCTCTCTCCCGTCGGTCGACCCGCCGCCGGTCCACTGCTTCCATGGCTGACGCCCGTCGAGCCCGTGCTGAGCATCGGGCCGGCCTCGCCGCTCGCGTCGCCGAGACGGCCGCCGTCGGCAGGCCTCCCCGTCGTTCTCCATCGCCTGCCGCCAACGCCGTCACCGGCCCGGCGGGGCACGTGCATCAAGCTTCATCGTTGCATCCCTCCGTGTGGAGTGATGGGCGCACGGCCACTCCGTCGCTGACTCCAGCTGGTTCGTCATCTCACGCTCGTCGCGGGCCGGAGGACGCACAGGCTGCACTGCTCATGGCGCAAGAGCTCCTGTGCTACCATCCCATCGACGACTTCTACGAAGACTGGCTGGATCGCATCGCCGAGCTTGTCAGCGCCGCTGGGGGCTCGCCTGCGCTGTCTCTCTCGCCACCTCGCTCGCCGCCTGCCGCGGGTGACGTAGTCCATGGAGCGCTTCCGCCACCTCCCCGTCAAGATGTCGCCCTCAGACCAAGGCACGCGGTCCCACGGCGTGACCCACCGTGCAAGGCGCCCGCGCGTGAAGAAGAAAGCTGCCAGGAGGTCCAGCGGCCGCAAGAAGATGCTCCTGCACTCCCAGCACCACCACGTCAAGACCGCGCGCCGCCTGTGGTGGTGACGCGTGAGCGCCAAGATCAGGCTCCACCTCCATGTCGGGCTCCCGTGACCACCGCGGGCTGCTGAGCCTTCACTCCCGAGCTACGCAGCGTCGTCTGGCCGGGGAAGTTTAAGCTCGCGCTGCCTCCATGCTACAACGACACCCCCGAGCCTGCTGAGTTCCTGCATCTCTACGAGCCGAGCATCAAGGCGGCCAACGGCGACGAGAAGGTCATGGCGAACTGGTTCCCCATGGCTCTCAAGGATGGCACGCGCTCGTGGCTCCTGAACCTGCCCGCTCGATCGATCTCCTCCTGGGGCGAGATGCGTGAGCGTTTTGTCGCCAACTTCCAGGACACTCGCGACCGCCCGCCTGTCGCGGGTGACCTGCGACGCATCAAGCAGCAGCCGGGGAAACCATGCAAAAGTACATCCAACACTTCAACGATGTTCGCCTCAAGGTCCCCAAGGTTTTGGACGAAGCCATCATCTCAGCATTCTCTAATGGCTTCCGCGATGTCAAGATGAAGGAGGAGCTCGCCATACACGAGGACCTGTGCACGGCTCTGGAGATGTTCAACATGGCAACCAAGTGCGCGAGAGCTGAGGAAGGACGCCTCTCCCTCCTCGTGCTCCCAGCGGCCGACCCAGAAGACAAGAAGGCCAAGACCAAGGACATGAAGCGCAAGGGGGCGGCCGTGCTCACGGCTGAACCAGAGATGAAGCGTGGCTGCGACCACCTAGAGTCATCCAAGGACAGCCGCCCATTCTATGTCTTCCACAACGTACATAGCCATAACACCAATGACTATCAAGAGCTCAGGGCCATCCGCGACGGGCGCCTCGGTCGTCGCCCCAAGCGCAACGATCGAGGCTACGACCATGGAGGAGGTCGAAGTGGAGGGCACTGGGACGACCGCGGCCCTCGCCAGGAGTGGCGCGACCAGCCTCGTGAGGACCGCTAGTAGGGCCAGCCTCGCGAGGGCGCCTGGAGAGATCAGCCTCGTGAGGACCGTCCTCAGGGAAACGCCGGCCTCCCTCCGCTGCCACCACCACCAAGAGGGAACGACGACCACCACCAGGACGAGGGGGCTGGGGGCTTCCAGGAGCCTCGCGCCATCGCCTGCATCCTGGGCGGCACTCAGGCCCCAGCCTCTGAACGCATCTTCAAGCAGTTCGCCCGTGAGGTAAACGTGGCCCTCCCTAGGCTCGAGGCCACGCGTCCGCTCAGGTGGTCCAAGTGCACCATCACCTTCAGCTCGTCCGACCAGTTCAAGTGCGTGGCAACTGCCGGTACCCTCCCGATGGTTTGCTCGCCCATCATCAGCAACATCCTCGTCACCAAGAACCTCATCGATGGTGGTGCGGGGCTCAATGTCCTTTCCATCGAGACGTTCGACCACCTCCAAGTGCGCTATGATCGGCTGCAGCCCACCAAGCCTTTCTCAGGAGTGACCGATGGATCCACCACCCCGATAGGGCAAATCCGCCTCTCTGTCACCTTCAGCCAGCGCGACAACTACCGCACCGAGCTCATCGACTTCGACGTCGCCCATATCCGCCTTCTGTACAATGCCATCCTTGGGTATCCAGCCCTGACCAAGTTCATGGCGGTGACTCATCATGGTTACAATGTCCTCAAGATGCCAGGGAACCGCGACATCATTACGATTGCCTGGGAGGAGAAGGACGCGGTGTGCTCTCTTGAGCGCGCCTACCAGGCTGCGGTGGTCAATGACCCAGACAACGAAGGCACTATCTACCCTCCTGAGGCTGTCCCCAAGAAGAAGCAGCTGCTCCGCCAAGAGCCTCAGGAGAGCGGTGTCTCTAGCGGCACCACCTCAGGACCTGCGCCCACGGATGGGGCGCCTCCCTCTCTCGCATAGGAAGGCGCGCCCGGTGCCCCTCTCAGGCTGCGCTCGGGGGCTCTCTTCTGGAGGGCCTCTGACTTAGCCAACGTCACGAGGGAGGCGCTCGGGCACCACGTGGAGGAGTACTTCAGCGCGCGTTTCCCCCAAGAGGGCACAAGGAATGGGATGGCAGGTGCTCAGGAGTTCATCACCGAGGCAACCGAGGAGTTTCAAGAGGCAAGAGCCATGCGCGGCGACCGCCGCCCACCACCCGGCGCGGCTCCTTGTCCTGGCGAGGACGACGAGCTGCGCGTCTGCGTCAACATTCCAGGGCTCAACAGGGCCGCATCCCAGGAGTGCTTCTGGCCATCGCGTGTTGGTCGGTGTGAGGGCCCCCTCACAGCTATGTTCACATGCCCTTTGGACTGCCAAACGTGCCTGTTGCCTTCCAGTGTCGCCTGCGGAGCATTCTGGCGGCTCAGGAGGCCAGGCACCAGTTGGTCCTGGCAGAAATAGCGACCGTTCTTCGTGAGCCCCCCGAGCACCCAGAGCCTCCTGAGGTTCAGGACCCAGGCGGCTCGTGAGGAGAGACTTCTTCAACATGCATCTTCAGCTACTTCAAAATCTCTTCAGCAACGGTACCATGAATCTCCAGTGGTTAACTACAGGCGGTCCCGCTTGCCGCCCCTTTTTTACGTGATTTGCCTACGCGTTAATGGGGGGGCTCCTGAGCATCGCGCCTCAGGAGATCACAGCATCGCAACCTGGTGCTACCTCTTCAGCACTGCGTTGGTTTTTCCCTTGAAGAGGAAAGGTGATGCAGCAAAGTAGCATAAGTATTTCCCTCAGTTTTTGAGAACCAAGGTATCAATCCAGTAGGAGACTACGCACAAGTCGCCTCATACCTACACAAACAAATAAGAACCTTGCAACCAACGCGATAAAGGGGTTGTCAATCCCTTCATGGCCACTTGCAAAAGTGAGATCTGATAGAGATAGTAAGATAAATATTTTTGGTATTTTTTATGATAAAGATTAAAAATAAAGATTGCAAAGTAAAATAGATTGGAAACTTATATGATGGAGAATAGACCCGGGGCCATAGGTTTCACTAGTGGCTTCTCTCAAGATAGCATAAGTATTACGGTGGGTGAACAAATTACTGTCGAGCAATTGATAGAAAAGTGCATAATTACAAGTATCTAGGCATGATCATGTATATAGGCATCACGTCCGCGACAAGTAGACTGAACTGATTCTGCATCTACTACTATTACTCCACACATCGACCGCTATCCAGCATGCATCTAGAGTATTAAGTTCATAAGAACAGAGTAACGCATTAGGCAAGATGACATGATGTAGAGGGATAAACTCAAGCAATATGATATAAACCCCATCTTTTTATCCTCGATGGCAACAATACGATACGTGTCGTTTCCCTTTCTGTCACTGGGATCGAGCAACGCAAGATTGAACCCAAAGCTAAGCACTTCTCCCATTGCAAGAAAGATCAATCTAGTAGGCCAAACCAAACTGATAATTCGAAGAGACTTGCAAAGATAACAAATCATACATAAAAGAATTCAGAGGAGATTCAAATATTGTTCATAAATAATCTTGATCATAAACCCACAATTCATCGGATCTCGACAAACACACCGCAAAAAGAATTACATCGAATAGATCTCCAAGAAGATCGAGGAGAACTTTGTATTGAGATCCAAAGAGAGAGAAGAAGCCATCTAGCTAATAACTATGGACCCGAAGGTCTATGGTAAACTACTCACACATCATCGGAGAGGCTATGGTGTTGATGTAGAAGCCCTCAGTGATCGATCCCCCCTCCGGCGGAGCGCCGGAAAAGGCCCCAAGATGGGATCTCACGGGTACAGAAGGTTGCGGTGGTGGAAATAGGGTTTCGTGATGCTCCCGGATGTTTTCGGGGTATATGGATATATATAGGAGGAAGAAGTAGGTCGGTGGAGCTGCGAGGGGCCCACGAGGGTGGGGGGCGCGCCCAGGGGCAGGTGTGCCTCCCTGCCTCATGGCCTCCTCGCTTCCTTCTTGACGTCCACTCCAAGTCCCCTAGATCACGTTTGTTCCAAAAATAACTCTCCAGAAGGTTTCGTTCCGTTTGGATTCCGTTTGATATTCCTTTTCTACGAAACATTAAAATAGGCAAAAAAACAACAATTTGCACTGGGCCTTCGGTTAATAGGTTAGTCCCAAAAATAATATAAAAGTGCTTAGTAAAGCCCATTAAACATCCAAAACAGATAATATAATAGCATGGAACAATAAAAAATTATAGATACGTTGGAGACGTATCACCTGGCATACCAGCGGCGGCTGAGCCTCGCTCGAGGGTTGGGACCCGAGGACGCAGAGCATTCAGATAAGCGAGAAAAGGGGAGGCCGGCGTGAGCCCTACCTGGTAGCACTACCGCTGAAGCGCAGATCGGGCGCCGCGCAAAGGAGCTGCTTGGAATCAGCGCGAACCCGCTCCCTGGAATTTCCGACTCTTGTAATCTTGCTCCGACAATGCCACTTCCCTTTTCGGCCTTCAGGGAGCTGCTTGCACGCCAAAGGGGACCTCTTGAGCACCGCGCCTCAGGAGCTCTTACCGGACCTCGGGCCGCTCACCTCCTGGCCTTGACCACGGCATCGCGACCTGGCATACCGGCGACGGCCAAAGCCTGCCTGGGGATTGGGGCCTGCCGGCGTAGAGTGCTAAGCTACCGCGAGAACAAAAAGGGGAACAATGCCGAAGCAAGACACACAGCTGCAACCTTATACCAAGAGAAATAAACATTGGAGCAAAAGCATTACAAGTTCTTTACATACCCCCACGGGGTTTGTCTTGATTCCTCGCAGGGAACAAAAGAAGAAAAACCTCAAGAAGCCCTGGTTGTGGGTATCACCATCGACGCCGTCATCAACAGTGGGCCACTTGAGGCCGACGGCAACCACATCCAGATCATTGCCGACGCCGAGCGGACGGCGCAGCCGCGCTCCGGGCACGGCGAGAACTCGGTGGCACGTAGCTGTCGTCGCTCGACTCCAAAGACTCGCTAGGCTCGGGAGAGTCGTTGGACTCCCAGGAGTCGTCACTGCTGCTGGAGGAGCTGTCGACAGGCCCGGAGGCAGGCTCGGCGCCCGCAGCCGCGCCATGCAGGCCGCTTCCTCCAGGGCAGCACTCCAGGCGGCGGCCCTCCTCGTTGAAGACCTTGCAGGACAGCGTGGAAGCGCCGTCGTACTCGAAGTGGATGGTGAGGGCCCCCTCCGCGCGGCAGGCGCGGGCGACCTCGCCCCATCCTCGGGTCATGAAGATCTTGCCTGGGGGGACGACCTCGCCCTCTGCCCCCGTGGCCAGACTGCAGCACCCGGCGTGCTGCAGCCACAACTCAAGTGGCCCCCTCGGCGACATCTCCTTGGCGAAGAGCCGCGAGAGCTGGATCCATGTGCGCGGTGGCATCGCCGCCCAAACCACGAGCTTGCGCGAGGAGCCTTCGGCGTTGGTTCGCGGGCCAGCAGCCCGTGCAACCTCAACCTGGCCACCACGGCCGTGGCTTGCGCAGCGCGGGTTACTGTCACCTTCTCCGGAGCCTTGCGGTTGGGCGTACAGAGGGAGCGGCAAGCCAGGCGGAGGCCGCTCGTACCAAGGTCACGTCACCTCTGGCCTCTCTCCAACGTCGCGGGGACGGCTGACCTCTTCTTCGGTGGAAGTGGCCCCAGCTCCTCACGAGGGGATTTCCCTTTCTCCGCGGCGGAGAACCTCCTAATCGGCGCCATGAGTGTTGCGATAAGACAACGAGGCGAGAAGGAAGAAGAGGGAGCGGGCGGTGAGAAGATGGAAATGAGCAAAGGGGGCTTCGCCCCTTTCCTCATTTATAGCCAGGAGGAGGCCAACCGCCGGCCTCCATGATTGCACGTAATGATAGCTTTTCTCTGCATGCAGAACAGTCTCGTCAAGTCAAACGGTTGCCGAGGCAGCATGGGGAAGCGGAGACGCCCACGTCCCATCAATCGCCACGCGTCGACCAATACTGCAGGCGGTTAGGGCCCGCGGTGCTCCGCACTTGACCTTTGGATTCGCGTCGAAGCCAAGTTCGAGTGTGCCTTGGGCCCGGGGGCTACTATTGGCGTCCTGGGAACGGGGTACCCAGACTTGCCTGCCTGCGGCCCATAGCGTGGCTCCATCGATGGCTTGGTACGGCCCAGCTTCAGCAACAACAACTCAAGACCCTTGCGAGGGGCCAAGCATCGCGAGGCGGACGACACCAAGACCTTCATGAGGGGCAGCCTCCCCAGGCTGGCTCTTGAGGAGCTGAGATATCAATGCAAGCTGCGCCTCATGAGTTTCACATGACGTGAGCCGTGACGACCAAGGCCAGGCGGGCGCCAGCGGGCACAGTGTACCAGTTTCCTCTTTGGTGCTTAGGAGGCAAGCGCAGGCGCGGGGTCCCGAGGAATCAAGCAAAGGTTTCCATATAGGTGCAACAAGGCCAAGACCGCCAGGACGGAGGGCATTGAGGGAGTCCTGGACTAAGGGGTCCTCGGACATCCGGCCTGTTAGCCATGGGCCGGACTGATGGGCTGTGAAGATACAAAGACCGAAGACGGCACCCGTGTCCGGATGGGACTCTCCTTGTCGTGGAAGGCAAGCTTGGCGACCGAATATGTAGATTATGTTCCTTTGTAACCAACCTTGTGTAACCCTAGATCCTCCCGGTGCCTATATAAACCGGAGGACTTAGTCCGGAAAGGAGAGAGACTCATTACCATAGTCATACAGGCTAGACTTCTAGGGTTTAGCCATTACGATCTCGAGGTAGATCAACTCTTGTAATACTCATATTCATCAAGATCAATCAAGCAGGAAGTAGAGTATTACCTCCATAGAGAGGGCTCGAACCTGGGTAAACATCGTGTCCCATGTCTCCTGTTACCATCGACCTTAGACGCACAGTTTGGGAACCCCTACCCGAGATCCGCCAGTTTTGACATCGACAGGCATCGCAGAGCCCACCATGCTGGCGAATTATACTTTTAAGGGTGGAATACCAAAGAAACTAGGCGATCCAGGAGTACCCACTATACCATGCTCCATTAAAAGAAACTATGTTAAAACTGCTTTATGTGATCTTGGAGCCGGTGTTAGTGTTATGCCTCTCTCTTTATATCGTAGACTTGACTTGAATAAGTTGACACCTACTGAAATATCTTTGCAAATGGCCGATAAATCAACTGCTATACATGTCGGTATTTGTGAGGATGTGCCTGTTGTAGTTGCAAACGTTACTATTTTAACGGACCTTGTTATTCTTGATATTCCCGAGGACGATAGTACGTCTATTATTCTTGGAAGACCCTTTTTGAATACTACAGGGGCTGTTATTGATTGCAACAAAGGCAATGTCACTTTTCATGTTAATGGTAATGAGCATACGGTACACTTTCCAAGGAAACAACCTCAAGTCCACAGTATCAATTCTATTGGAAAAATTCCATCGATTATTTTTGGAGGTTTTCAATTTCCTCTACCTACTGTCAAGAAGAAATATGATATTCTTATTATTGGGGATGTGCATATCCCCGTTGAGGTAACATAGTGTTATTCAAAATTTCTCCGGTTCCATGTTATTCGGAATGAGTTTGTTAACAAGACCTGATCAACCTTGTTAGTGGATTCCTTTTGATGAGCATGAGATGGATGAAACTAGAAGGCACAACCTTCTGTACCCTCTTTTTACTTTCTGTTATTTAGTTGAAATAAAGTAAAAATAGTATTTTTCTGTCAGTTTTCTGAATTATCCGTGCAATATAAAAATACCCCGAAAATAAAAGTTCTGTAAATGCCCTGCCAATTTAATATGATTTTTTGGAATATTTGAGAATATTTGGCACTGAGAACACAACAGGGGGAGCTGGCACCTGGCCACGAGGGTCCAGGGCACGCCCCCTGCCTCGTGGGCCCACGGTGGCTCCCATCCACTTATTCCTGCACCCACACACTTCTTCTTCCTCCCAAAAAAAATCACCATCCAGCTCAAGCACGAGTTGTAGCTCATTTTGCTGCGATTTTCGATCTCCTTGCTCAAAGCACCTCTCACAAAACTGCTTTGGGAGATTGTTCCTTGGTATGTGACTCCTCCATTGGTCCAATTAGTTTTTTGTTCTAGTGCTTTATTCATTGCAAATTTGTGCTGCCTAGGTGACCATGTTCTTGAGCTTGCATGTCAAATTTATATGGTTCCAAGTAGTTCTAATGCATGATATAGGCTCTAGGCACTTGTAGGAGTAGTTGCTATCAATTTTGTTGAGCTTGGTTCACTTTTATTTGAAGTTACTAAAAATTTCAGAATTTTTCAGAAAATAATGAAGAGATTTTTGAGGGGCTCATCGAGCCGAAGCTCGAAGGAAAAGCAAAGTGAGGAAGCAAAGAGGCCCTAATATAATCTGCCCCGCACCGCGGAGGTTCGGCCGTGTGAATGGCCTTCCAATGATTTCTTGAGAGCAGCCGGGATTTATGATGATTTTTATGAATTGGCTGAGAATGCAGGCCTCACCGACTTCCTCCGCGACCAATGCGAACAGTATCTCTTACTCACCAATACTTTTGTGCAAAACTTCTACTGTTATCCTAAGGAATCACCTCCTTCGGTAGAGTTTCATTTATATGATGTGGTTAAGAAGATGTCACTAGATGAATTTTGCAGGGTTTGCAAAATACCTTTCGAGGGTAGTTTAGAGGAACCACATTGCAAAGATGTGGACGGGTTTATTGACACTATTACTGTAGGGGAAACTAGGAAGGTTTCCGATGCAAGAATCACTAGCATACATTTTCCTGTTTTACGCTACTTTGCAATATTTGCTAGTCGTTGCTTAATTGGTCGCGGAAACTGTGGAAACCTTAGTGTTCCTGATATTATTATTTTGTTCCATGGTTTATTCCGTGACGACTCTGTTAGTATGGGCGGTATTATTGCCAAACGGTTAAGTCTAAACCGTACAAAGGGCCCCATCTGTGGAGGTGTTTATGCTTCACGCCTTGCTGCATATTATAACATACCTATTAGGCACTATGAAAAAGAAGAAAAATTGCTGCCTACTGTTTATTTAGATTATAAGAGCATGGTAGCACATGATTTTATTGTAAAGAATAGGGAAAGGGAGCTTAAATACAAATTGTTCCTTGATAAACATCATCCTGAGACTATTACCTTGCCTGCTCCTTCCTTGTTTGATTTATCTGCAGGCCAGTATCTCGTTCCGCTGGCGGCCATTCACGCTTACCGGAACCCTACATCAGCCACAGAGCCAGAGACGGAACCACAATTTGATCCTCGACAATAGTCTTATTACCAGTGGGATCCGGAGATGATTGCCAACCAGTGGCAATCGGAGTTCTCCTCATCTCAGTACGACCCCAACTACAACTTTGGATATCCGCCAGGCCATCCGTGGCAATAAACCAACTTAGGCCAAAAGCCTAAGCTTGGGGGAGTACGTATTTCTCACCGACATTACATTCATGTTCACACACTCATTGCCAGTTGTCGGTGCTCATACTCTTTCATTGTAATATCCATGCTAGTTTATTTTTCCTTTTTATGCTTTCTTCTTGTGTGTTTGATAAACCTTAAGAAAAACCAAAAAAAATTAGTAATAGCTTTTAGTTAGTTTATTTTCTTGCTGTAGTAGTAATAACTAAAAAGAAAACCCAAAGATATTTCATGTTCTTCTTTTGCTTGTTGGGAGCTTTCCCATGTAAATAGTTTTATTTCTTTTCTTTTCCTTGGGGGTCGATAGGAGAAGACCATGATAAAATTGTTGAAGTGGCTCTTATATGCATTATTGTTGATTTAACCAAGAGCCCATATTGCCTTGTCTTCTCTTGTTTATTGAATGCTCACAGATTCCAGCTTAGTCCAATGCACGTGCACTCTTATTATTTTCACATCATTCGGTCGTGCAAGTGAAAGGCAATTATGACGATATATGATGGATTGATTGAGATGAGAGAAGCTGGTATGAACTCGACCTCTCTTGTTTTTGTAAATATGATTAGTTCATCGTTCCTAATCCAGCCTACTATGAATAAACGTGTTTGCAATGACAATTAGAGATTATAGTTGCTTATGACATGCTTGATTAGCTATGAGTTATAATAGTTTACCTTGCGTGCCAACATGCTATTAAAATGGTTGTGATGTGGTATAGTGGGGTGGTATCATCCTTTGAATGATTTAAGTGACTTGACTTGGCGCATGTTCACACATGTAGTTGAAAAAAAATCAACATAGCCTTCACGATATTTATGTTCATGGTGGATTATATCCTACTCATGCTTGCACTCAATGTTTATTAATTTTAATGCATGTTCTTGACTGTTGTCGCTCTCTAGTTGGTCGCTTCCCAGTCTTTTGCTAGCCTTCACTTGTACTAAGCCGGAATACTGCTTGTGCATCCAATCCCTTAAACCCCAAAGTTATTCCATATGAGTCCACTATACCTTCCTATATGCGGTATCTACCTGCCGTTTCAAGTAAATTTGTATGTGCCAAACTCTAAACCTTCAAATGAAATTCTTTTTTGTATGCTCGAATAGCTCATATATCAACTAGGGTTGTCTGTATCTTCCATGCTAGGCGGGTTATTCTCAAGAGGAGTGGACTCCGCTCCTCACTCACGAGAAAATGGCTGGTCACCGGGATGCCCACTCCCATGCTTAATGAAAATCAAATCAAAATAATTGCAAACAAAACTCCCCCTGGGACTGTTGTTAGTTGGAGCCACTCGTTGTTTCGAGCAAGCCATGGATTGATGCTTGTTGGTGGAGGGGGAGTATAAACTTTACCATTCTGTTTGGGAACCGCCTATAATGTGTGTAGCATGGAAGATAGCATGGAAGATATCGCCATCTCTCGGTTGTTATGTTGACAATGAAAGTATGCCGCTCAAAATATTATTTATCTCTGCTTTAAAATCGAGCTCTGGCACCTCTACAAATCCCTGCTTCCCTCTGCGAAGGGCCTATCTATTTACTTTTATGTTAAGTCATCACCCTCTTATCATAAGCACCAGCTGGAGAGCACTGCTGTCATTTGCATCCATTACTATTAATTTATATTGGGTATAACTGGATCTCTTTTACCATGAATTACAATGTTTAGTCAGGCCTTGATCTTTAAAGGTGCTCTGCATTTATGCTTTGCGGTCTCAGAAAGGGCTAGCGAGATACCATCTTGTTATATCATATTATGATTGTTTTGAGAAAGTGTTGTCATCCGAGATTTATTATTATTGCTCGCTAGTTGATTATGAAATTGACACGAGTAAACATGAGACCTAAGAGTTATCGTGAATGTGGTTAGTCATAATCTTTGCTAAAAACTTGAATGCTGGCTTTACATATTTACAACAACAAGAGCAAACAGAGTTTGTAAAAGTTTTTCTTTATCACTTTCAGTTTATCAACTGGATTGCTTGAGGACAAGCAAAGGTTTAAGCTTGGAGGAGTTGATACGTCTCTGTCGTACCTACTTTTCCAAACACTTTTGCCCTTGTTTTGGACTCTAACTTGCATGATTTGAATGGAACTAACCCGGACTGACGCTGTTTTCAGCAGAATTGCCATGGTGTTATTTATGTGCAGAAACAAAAGTTCTCGGAATGACCTGAAACTCCACGGAACTTATTTTTGGAAAATATTAAAAATATTGACAAAAGAATCAAGGCCAGGGGGCCCACACCCTGCGCGCCCCCACCCTTGTGGACCCCCTGGAGCTCCACCGACCTCAATGCCAACTCCATATATTCGTGTTCGGGGAGAAAAAAAATCAGAGAGAAGGATTCATCGTGTTTTACGATACGGAGCCACCGCCAAGCCCTAAACTCTCTCGGGAGGGCTGATCTGGAGTCCGTTCGGGGCTCCAGAGAGGGGAATCCATCGCCGTCGTCATCATCAACCATCCTCCATCACCAATTTCATGATGCTCACCATTGTGCGTGAGTAATTCCATCGTAGGCTTGCTGGACGATGATGGGTTGGATGAGATTTATCATGTAATCGAGTTAGTTTTGTTAGGGTTTGATCCCTAGTATCCACTATGTTCTGAGATTGATGTTGCTAGACTTTGCTATGCTTAATGCTTGTCACTAGGGCCCGAGTGCCATGATTTCAAATCTGAACTTATTATGTTTTCATGAATATATGTGAGTTCTTGATCCTATCTTGCAAGTCTATAGTCACCTACTATGTGTTATGATGCGGCAACCCCGAAGTGACAATAATCGGGACCACTCCCGGTGATGACCATAGTTTGAGGAGTTCATGTATTCACTATGTGTTAATGCTTTTGTCCGGTACTCTATTAAAAGGAGGCCTTAATATCCCTTAGTTTCCGCTAGGACCCCGCTGCCACGGGAGGGTAGGACAAAAGATGTCATGCAAGTTCTTTTCTATAAGCACGTATGACTATATTCGGAATACATGCCTACATTACATTGATGAATTGGAGCTAGTTCTGTGTCACCCTATGTTATGATTGTTACATGATGAACCGCATCCGGCATAATTCTCCATCACCGGTCCAATGCCTACGAGCTTTTCATATATTGTTCTCCGCTTATTTACTTTTCTGTTGCTACTGTTACAATCACTACAAAACCCAAAAATACTACTTTGCTACTAAATACTTTGTTGCAGATATTAAGTTATCCAGGTGTGATTGAATTGACAACTCAACTGCTAATACTTGAGAATATTCTTTGGCTCCCCTTGTGTCGAATCAATAAATTTGGGTTGAATACTCTACCCTCGAAAACTGTTGCGATCCCCTATACTTGTGGGTTATCAGACACCACCTCGTCATCACCCTTGGGCGAGACAGAGTAAGCGGGCGATGAAGACATGCTAGCCATCTCCTTTGGGTCTAGCGAACCCTCTGTTGAGGATCGCGGGGAGCTATCGCGGGCCGGACTGCAATGGCACAATTTAAACATATTAATATTACAAATCGGAAAGGCCAGGCATCTGATGTGCATAAGATTTGGGGTACTTACGAGGCGACCCGAGGCTTGGTCCGGGGCATTCGCTCCGGACTGCTATCGACATCCCACGTGGAGTTATCCGCAAGGGAGCCCTTCCTCCTCTTAGGCGCCTTCGCCTCCAGATTTGTGGCGGCCCCCCTTTTCTTCCTTCCCCCTCGGGGGGGGGGGGAGCCGCTTTCTTCCTCCGCCTCACCGTCGTCTTCGGCGGCCGAAGAGTTAGTCTCGTCTTTAGACGACATGTCCGAAATACCCTTTCGGTGAAGGCCACTCCTGGTCCCTTTGGCCACCTTCTTGGCTTTCTTCTCTGGCATATCATAAGGCACCGAAAACAGCATCTTCATCAGGAGTGGGGTTTCTTCATCTTCAGGTAGTGGAGCTGGACAGTTAATCCACCCCGCTACGTCGGACCAGGCCTAAAAGAAATTTATAAGAAGGCTTAGACTCCTTCCTCAAAATATGCCGGCAAAGGCTATACCTTGAAAACATGAAAGAGCTTACCGCATTAGCCTGGCGCTTTAAGCTAAGACCACGATCCTCGGTCGTAGGCGGTGGTGTCTCGCCGACCTTGAAGATCACTTTCCAGATGTCTTCGTGCGTCATGCCGAAGAGCTCTAGCAGCGTCTGGTGCTTGGCCGGGTCGAACTCCCACAAATAGCAGGTCCGGCGTTGACACAGAAGGTTCTGGCGAATGAGCATAACCTGGATCACGTTGACAAGTTTGATCTTCTTAGTTATCATGTTCTGGACGCACGTCTAGAGCCCAGTCAGCTCGTTCGAAGAACCCCAGGTTAGGCCCTTCTCCTGCCAGGAGGTAAGCCGCATCGGAACTCCGGATTGGAATTCGGGAGCGCCGCCCAGTTGGTATCACGTGGCTCGGTGATGTAGAACCACCCCGACTGCCACCCCTTCACCGTCTCCACAAAGGAGCCTTCGAGCCAGGTGACATTGGGCATCTTGCCCACCATGGCACCTCCGCACTCTACTTGTTGAACGCTCACCACCTTCGGCTTCACATTGAAGGTCTTCAGCCACAGGCCGAAGTGAGGTGGGACGCGGAAGAAGGCCTTGCACACGACAATAAATGCCGAGATGTTGAGGATAAAGTTGGGGGCTAGATCATGGAAGTCTAGCCCGTAGTAAAACATCAGTCCACGGACAAACGGGTGGAGAGGGAATCCCAGCCCGCGGACGAAATGCGCGAGGAACACCACCCTCTCATGAGGCTCGGGGGTAGGGATGATCTGTCCCTTGGCCGGCAGTCGGTGGACGATCTCCTTGGCCAGGTATCCGGCCTCTCGGAGTTCCTTGATATCTCTCTTCTTAATGGAGGAGGCCATCCACTTGCCTCCAGCTCCGGATCCAGACATGGTTGGAGTGTTTTCTCGGGCGGGGAAAGCTAGAGCTTGGGCACTAGAGCTCAAGAATGGACGGGCAGAGGAAGGAGAAGGCGTAGGCGAATGAGGACGAATCCTTATCCCCTTATAAAGGCCACGAATGTCAAACGCCTCGCCACTCGCCCTAAAACTCGCCTATTCCCAAGGGTTGTGTAAACGGCACGGTTGGGTTACCCACGCCCGTATTGATGAGAATCCCGCAATAAGGGGACACGATCTCTGCTTCGGCAAGACGTGCCTATGGCAACCGCGTCTCGACACGTGGAACAACAGAACAAAACGGTCCGAAATTATGACCGGGCAGACGTGAGGTCAGGTTGTAAAAAGTTGTCAGCGGATTGGACTCGTGGAGTAATATATTCTCTCTACGGTTGTGTGTGGTGTGTGACAGGTCCGGATACAATCATTGTGACTAAATACTACCTTGGAGTTCGGAAAGAAGGGAACCCGCCTTGCAATGCCGAAGACAAATCTGCCCGCCAGACTCCTCGTCATTGAAGCCAGGTTCAGGGGCTATTGAGGGAGTCATGGACAAAGGGGTCCTCGGACGTCCGGCCTGTTAGCCATGGGCCGGACTGATGGGCTGTGAAGATACAAAGACCGAAGACGGCACCCGTGTCCGGATGGGACTCTCCTTGTCGTGGAAGGCAAGCTTGGCGACCGAATATGTAGATTATGTTCCTTTGTAACCAACCTTGTGTAACCCTAGATCCTCCCGGTGCCTATATAAACCGGAGGACTTAGTCCGGAAAGGAGAGAGACTCATTACCATAGTCATACAGGCTAGACTTCTAGGGTTTAGCCATTATGATCTGGAGGTAGATCAACTCTTGTAATACTCATATTCATCAAGATCAATCAAGCAGGAAGTAGGGTATTACCTCCATAGAGAGGGCCCGAACCTGGGTAAACATCATGTCCCCGGTCTCCTGTTACCATCGACCTTAGACGCACAGTTCGGGACCCCCTACCCGAGATCCGCCAGTTTTGACATCGACAGGCATCGCAGAGCACACCGCAGCGTCACCACCAGAGGCTTACGCACGCGAAGACTACTTTTGTCAGGATAACTTGTACTAGTTGCCTTCCTTTGAATTTGGCCGTTGTGGGATCCCTTCCCGCCTACATTTGGGAAGAGGACCAAGGTCACTATAAATACGTCTTAGCCACCACCATAGAGGGGGCAGATCCATTCCACCTTAACCAGCTCACCAGCTCATCGAGCACAAGAACACCTCACCTCCTGAGGCTGTTCCACCACTGTACTAGTTCATCCAGCCCCTCGAGGCAATCCACCACAAAGCTGGAGTAGGGTATTACACCGCAAGGTGGCCCGAACCAGGATAAACTGCTGTGTCCCTTGTCCCTTGGGTTCGTCGAGCTAGGCCATCGAATTGTTGAGCAGGCGGACTAGGGAAGACGAGTTCTTCGCATGCAGCCACTACAAAAAAAAGACACTTCCTTGATGATACGTGTTTTTCATGGTAGGTCACGTTTTCTGTCATGCATGTACATCCCTGACTATTTTATGATAGAATCAAGATAGTCATACCTGTGCTGTCGTAGAAGTGTTCCATGACATTACCAAAATTATCATCACGGAAGTGTCCACTTCCATGACGATAAATGGCGCGTCATGGAAGTGCTTTTGTCAAGGGTGACCGAGACGTGGCATCCACCGTAATGGGTCGCCGTTAAGCTATCGGGTTTGGTTTTGGATCCGATAACCCGCTAACAGCCCGGACCAATGAGGATTTTCCACATGTAAAATTCTCATTGGCTGGAGGAAACACGTGTTGGCTCACCGTTGGGACAGATGTCATCCATTAATTGGACAGGAGGCGCCTATGATACGTCGACACGCGGCACGGCCCAACAGAGGCCCATTCCGGTGAAAAGGCCGGCTCGTTTGACTTGGTCAAAAGGTAACGGGCCGGCCCACGGAAAGCCTGTTAACGGCATGTTCGTATATAGCCCATTTATGGCCCGCTAACTCACGGCCCGTTACGGCCTATCGGAATTAAGCCCAGTAGCTTCATCTGGGCCGTCCAATATGATTCCAACCCATTGTAACTTCCGGCCCATGTATGGCCCATGATGTCTTTCGGCCCATACAAGGCCATTTGTAACTCTTGGCCCATTAACAGCCTGTGGTGAATCTGGCCCGCAATGAACAGTGTACCGCTTTATACCCACCAATGGCCCTTTATTCCATTGGGTCGTTTCCAACCCGTGTTATCTTTCGGCCTTCTCAGGGCCCATTTATTCTTGGGCTCATTTCCAGCATTCGGTTACTTACGGCCCATTACTTGTCTTTTCTACTTGTGGGCCAAATTCAGCCCGTGGTTACAATCGGCCCGTTTGCGACCCGTTAATCCGTTGGGCCATTTTCATAGCGTCATAAAAAATGGTTGATTAACAACGGCCCATTATTTTCGGCCCATGAACGGACAATTCCAAATCTAGCCCGTTTACGGCCCATAATGCGGTCTGTTATCGGCTGTTTGGCCTATCGATCATACGGCCCGTAGAAGGCCCATTGATTCTACGGCCCGTAGAAGGCCCATTGTTTCTATGGCCCTTAGAAGGCCCATTGTTTCTACGGCCCGTAGGAGGCCCATGGTAACTACAGTAAATATTTAGCCCATGGTAACTACAGTAAATATGTAGCTCATGGTTATTGTGGCCTAGTTTTTACAAATAGGTTATTGCGCCCACTAGCAAACCGCGGAAAAAGAACTACACTAACTACAAGCAAACAAATAAACAAGACAACAAGGAAATAAATAAGCAAGCAACTTACGCTAGGCTATCACGGCTATTACACATATTACATCCAGTGGGCATCAAAGTTCGCCACCAGTGCAAATATAGGGAACAAAGCATCCTATCATATACACTAGTTGTAAAAGTTGGCGACCAATGCAAATAAACGCCGCAGCAAAACAAGTCCGGAACTGAAACCACTTCAGAAGAGCTCAAGAAATAATATCTTGGGTACCCATAATGCTGGCACGATGCTTAGCAAGCTTATTAACTTTCTCTTGTTTGGCACTTAAATCCTCCAGCGCTTGCTGTTGCACCAGAAAGTATGCATCTGAATTCTACAGGGACTTCCTCAGTCCTTCAGCTTCCTGTCGCAGCACATCCGATCGATGTCTTTCAACTTGAAGTTGAGACTCAATAAGACGAACTGATTCAGGCAGCGAGTTCAAAGAGCTTGTGCCAGCAGTAGTGGCCAGTAACTCGAACACTACATCAAGACATGACTTTTGGGTTCTTTCACTATCGTCAAGATAGTTTTTATCAGCTTTCTTGGAGACCGACTGGGATTTTCTCACTATCTTGAACCTTATATGCATTACTTCCTTTACCATTGCATAACGGGGTACTGTTCTCCAATATTTTGTCCGCATTCTAAAAGACAAACAAGCAGACACATCATAGGTTTACCATGTTGTATATGAAACTCATTTTGGTAAATCAGTTCAGTAGTAAAGTGGACAGGATAACAGCATGAAACAAACATATATCTGTGTACCATGTTCACTTTATGGTCTATATCATTCTCGTTTTTTTTGCCAAATCAAGATAGAGACATAGTTTAGATAATATTTGTTCAAGACAAAGCAGAATAGACAGAATATAAGTGTGGGAAACTATAGAAAAATAACAACACTTGTAATGTGCATGACATGACAACATAACTGTTTATTCAATTGAAACTGAAATCAACATAGAGTAAGTTACAAGAGCAAACCAGTTTAAGAAACAGGTTTAAAACATACCGGTTGCGCCATTGGAGTTTCAATTCCATCCTTCAAATTTGAAAATAGTTGGTATGAGTAAATACAGTGATGCAAGAGCAAAGGAGTATGAACCATAGCTACAGAACCTGACCTGAGAACCTGACCAAGGCCTATATAAGTAGAGCTAGCCACCATAGTAGAGGCATCTCATCTTAGCGTGATCCAACCCGATCGAGAGCCTACCCACAAGAACACCTCAATCTCAGGAGGCTGTTCTTCCCTTGTATTGTTCATCAGCCCGAGAGGCAATCCACCACCACCACACTGAAGTAGGGTATTACACCACAACGGTGGCCCGAACCAGTATAAACCTCGTGTCTTTCTATGTTGCGAGTTCGTCGAGTTCGTCCGCCAGATCTTAGAGATCTAGGGCGTAGATCGGTAGGAGGGAAAGACTTCACGCGCATCCCAGTGTTCGAACCTCAAGGGTTTGCCGGAACCCCACATCCGACATTTGGTGCCCCAGGTAGGGGTGCGCCGGAGCTTCTCCTCCACCAACTAGCTCGCCGACGCTCCCCAGCCACGGTGTCCGGCGACTCAAGGGCCGGCTCTGACCGCTGGGCAGCCTGGCCAGCCCGGGCAGCGCCGCCTGCCCATGAAGATCTCGACCCCGCACTCCAGGCGGCGTGAGCGCCGCCAAACTCCGCCAGGCGCGGGCAGCGCGGCCAGGCGTCGTCCACCCTCACCCCACGGCAAGTACGGGCCGCCGCAAGAGCAGCGAGCCATGCCGCGGCAACAGCGTTGCACTCACGGCGGGAGCAAGCAAACATGCGGGCAGCGCTCACCGTGGCAAGGGAGCTGCTGGGATGCAGGGTGATGGAAAGCGGCCGGGATACACTGCTGGAGCGTGTTGCCGAACTGCTGGATGCAGCGGCGTCGGGAGCACCACCCTTTTGCTATCGACTTCCTCCTCAGGCCACTGCAGGGCCGCGCGGTGAACCTCACCACATCCGCGCGCCATCAACTATGCCCGGGGGCTTCATCAACATCAGCACGGCCAGCGACGTAGGGGCTCCGACTCCCCTATTCCGCCCACGACAAGCGCGGGCGCAAGCGTCGCCCTCAATGGTCCCAGCCGGATGCCATGCTGTCATCCTCAGGACGCCACCCTGGGCCGAGCAACATGGAGCGTGTGGCACCACGGCGAGGTGTTCGGGGTGACGGCCCCGGAAGCCTACGTGCCCCGCATGATGGACCAAGGGTACGCACCAGAGGACGACCCTGGCTAATTCATTGGAGAAGATTGGGGAGAGGGGGCGCTAGGAGCCGAAGCCTTCCAAGAACCAACGGAGAACCACGACGGTCGCGCCGGCAACGACAACTACAGGGTACCGCTAATCTCTCAGGAACAGGTTTATGCTAACCATGGGCTACAGATGACTCAGGTTGCAGCGTCGATCGACGACCCTGGCATGGCAGCACCCGTTCCAACAAGGAAGACACGCTGGGGGCCGCCGGGAGGGAGCCAGGAGCAAGGCCCCTCCCCGCGGCGCGCGACGCCTGGCAACACCCAGAGGTAGGCCCTCTGCCGGGGAGGCCTCGACAACCCTTCCCCCGGCAGAGGACCTGTGGTCGCCGGGGGCACCGCTGGCGTCCTCTTTCCCTCCTTTGTGTCATCCCGGTGACCGGTCAGCCCAAAGGAGGTCAAGGGTGGCGCAAGGCAGGGACCTTGTCTGGCAATATGAAGCAAGGCCGGTACCTGTGAAGAAGGCCCAGTGCCTGTGAAGCTCGCCGCCCGTGACACTCTCACGTAATAATGAGTTGGGGCTGTACACGCCCCGGAGTCTCAGGGGTGCCTGCCTCAGGCCCTGGGGCTCCGTCCCATGCCTAGTGGCAGCACTTAGCTCCGCGCTGGTGAGAAGACTTGAAGACAAGAAGACTAGACTAGGTGCCGGACGCGGCCTTTTGCTTTGGATCTCTCTCTTTGTAGCTTTGCTTTCTGGATCTGGATTTAAGTTGAAGCTGAGTTTTTATCGATGTGCGCGAGGGGAGTCTTTTCTCGTTCGAGCAATTTCTTGCCTTCTGGATCTCGTTTTTCCTGGGACTCATGTCCGTCGCCTTCCCATCACGAGCTCCTCGCGAGCGGGACAGCACGAAGCGCGCACGCCAAGTGCGCGCTAGCACTACAACTGGTGCTCACCTCTTATGGGACCCCCTCTGACGGGGCGACGAGCTCACTCGACGCGTCGCGACCCAGCTCAAAGCTGGCGCTGGCAAAGGTAAATCACGACGGAGAACTCGCATCCGGATTCACGAGTTCACGAGGACACAAACTTACATCGCATGGGAAAGTAAAAACTTCGATTTGCTTACATGAGGGGCTCCCCCTCCCAAAATGCTCTTACAAGTTTTCCAAGGGCCATGCCCGAGCTTTGTGGGCAGGATGAAACGATAGGAGAACATGGGATCAGCCAGAAATGTCGCTCGCTACATCACCCGCGGATGCATCACTCTCGTCGTCATCGTCTTCATCGGCAACATCGCAACTGCCGGCGACGCCCCCGACGCCGTCGTCAACCACGTCGCCTCCGTCTGCGGCGATCACCACCCCGTCATCTTCCGAAGTGAGGGCCCTGACCAACGCGTCCACGTTGTCTTCAACCCAACGCGCTAGGTCATCCCGGACGACCGTTGAAACAGGGGTGATGGCGGCAGTTGGGGTCGGCATTCAGAAGGTGGCTGAAGACACGGGAGAAAGCGCGCTCAAGCAGGCCACGCCCCCTTTCCTCCACAAGCTGGCGAGCTCTGGCGGATCGAGCCTCCGGGCGCGTCACCACCTCAGTGAAGAAGATCATATGGCTGGCATAGTCATTCGAGTGAGGGGCCGGCACCTCCACATCGCAAATATGGCCCAGGGCGGTGTTGGCCCTGTTCCAAAGATCCTGAAGCCTAGGTGTATGCTCGCGCTCCAGCGTTCGTCGTTGGAGCACTTCCTCCGTGTTCTGCCGTGCAACAGCCTCAGCGTCATCAACCCGCCTATGAAGGGAGCATAGCTCAGCCCGTGCGGAGGCCAAGTCCGCCTGCGCCGTAACCAGGGCGGCGGCCGTGGCCTCCGCGCGCCTCTCAGCCTCATCCAACTTGGGCCTGAGGGCAGCGGCCCTGCCCACGTCCTTCGTACCCGCGAGCTTCAGCTTCAGGTCGTACCTACCCTCCAGGTCCGCGTGAACCTCGGCCACCCGGCGATTCACCTCCTCCTCAACTCCGGCCTCGTGAGCCCCGACGACATCTTCTGCTTGAGCAACTTGACGTTACCTCGTCTCCAGTCGCTCGAGCTCGAGGCTGCGCTCCATGGCCTCCAGGGCCAGCGTCTCACTGCGCCTCCTGACCTCCTCATCCTCCGCGGGCGTCCCCCTCAGCGATGCAAGAGCGGCCCTGCACGCATCCACCTGCTGCTCAAGGGACGCGCTCCAGGCCTGGAGCTCCCACGCGCGTTCCTCCGCAGCCTCGCGGCGACGGTCAGATTCGCGAGCCTCTTCCAAGGCTCGCGAGCGGGCTTCATGGGCGATCTTGAGGGATGCCTCGGCCTTCGCATTCTCAAGGTCGCGCTGATAGCGACCGAGGTTGATAGCCACCCTCAGCTTGCGCCGCTCGTCCACCAGTCGGAGACCTTCGGCCTCAAGGTGCGAGTCAACACCCTCGAGCTCTTCACCAAGTCGGCTCATCGCGCCCATCGCCTCCTGGAAGAGCTCGTGACGAACCACGCTCCGCCCGCGCTCGAGCTCGAACGCTCGACCCTCCTCGTCCTCCACCTCGAGGGCTGCGGGCGGGGCGCCAAGCGGCGCGCCACCCCCCGGCAGGGGGCTGGGGGCTGGCGCTGCACCTGACACCAGCCCGTCCTCACGAAAAGCCCAAGCTGGCTGAGGCTCGCTGCTCGAAGAGGAACCGAAGATCGAAGCAAGCCAGCCACTGCCAATAAGCGAAGGAGGAGCCTTGGGCACGCCCGCCAAGCTCCACGCCAGACTGTGGGGGAAGGATGGCCAAACTGGGCACCGTCCCACCACAACCTCACGAGGCTCCTGGAGCCTTGGCCTCGGGAGCCGCATGCTGCACCTCCTCAATAATCGGCGCCTTAGGAGGGGGGTCACAGGCCCCCGAAGACGCCGCCTCAGGATCACCATTCGCCATGTGTTCCTCAGGACTCGAGCCACCGGCCCCCGTCGGAGCTCGCTCTCCCGCACCTTCACCTGGGGCGAGCTTGGAACCGGTGGCGAAGAAGGGAGCCACGACGACGGGGTTCTCACGGGGCCCCACCAGTCCAATCGGCCGCAACCCCCATTCGTCGTAGGAAGGCATGCTCGCTGCAAACTCATCCTTGTTGTTGCAGTGATACAGCAGGCAATTCTTCCCAAGCATTTCGGCCGGCAAGGGGACACCCGTCAAGACCTTGAGCACTATTTGCCGCGTCCCAAGAGGGAGCCCAGACTCCTGGAACCTCATGTGGTCTTGACTGTTGAGCAAGGTCCACATTGGGCGAGAGTGGCGCTGAAGTGGAGCAACCCGGCGTTTGACGAACTCCTTCACCACCATCGGCGCGGTCACGCCGCGGTCCTTCAGCAGCCTCAGCCTGGCCCAGACGAGAGCAAGGCGGGGGCTCGAGAGCTTCTGGTGGCTCCAGCCGGAGTTTGGAACAGCAGGCCCCGTTGGGAGACGAAGCAGGGGGGCGAGCACGCCGGCATCGACAAACACCCATCGCGTACGAAACTCGCTCATGGATGAAGGGAGCTCGAAGTCAATCCCCGCGCCCGCGGTCGCAGCCACGGCCTGGAAGCTCACACACCCGAGCATTGCAGAGGGTCGGCCAGTTGCAATGAGAAGAAATGATGGAGGAGGGCCACCGATCATGGCTTCGCACACGAAGGCGAAGACAACAAGAAGAGTCACCGATTGGGGGTCAAGATGCAGGATGTGGATCTGGTAATGCTCTAGCACCGCGTTGAGGAAGGCAGAGAAGGGAGGAATCAAGCCAGCCCAGAGGGCATCTATGAAGATTGGGACCTCGGTGGCTGCCTGAGCCATGCGAGTGCGAGACGCAGGCTAAGCCACCGTCTCTCCCCACTCGTTGAAGCTGGAAGCGAGCATCGGACGCACCTTGTCCATGGCCTCGTCATTGAGCACCCGGGATCGGCCTAGCGCCAGCTCAATAGCTGGAGGTGCGCCTGACAGAGACATCGGCTTCTTCCCCTTGTCCACTTGTTTTGGCGCCATGCCAACAAAGCAGGGTGAGGGTAGGTCAGATCAGAGAAGGGAAGCAGAGTCTCAAGGAAGCAGGGGGATTGGGGAAGCGAGGCGCAGGCGGCGGAGGAATAACTGTGTAGGCTGCAGGGGCCGCATAGCCAGGCGGATTCAAAGGCAGCATGGGGAAGCGAAGGCCCCCACGTCCAATCAACTGCCACGCGTCAATCGAGGCCGCAGGCTTTTGGGGCCCGTGGTGCTCCAAACTTGACCCTTGGCTTCACCGCGAAGCCAAGCCCTAGCGCACCTTGGGCCCGGGGGCTACTCTCGGCGTTCTGGGAACGGGGGTCCCCAGAGTAGCCTGCCTGCGGCCCACAGCGTGGCTAAGCCAGCAGGCCGTACGACCCATCTTCGTCAACAAGGCATCCAAGACCCTTGCGAGGGTCCAAGCCTCGCGAGGCGGATGACGCAAGACCTCCTCTGGAGTGGCCTAGCCAGGCAGGCTCACGAGGAGCGGAGATATCAAGGTGGGGAAAACCTCACAAGGCTCTCGTGACGTGAGCCATGACGAACGACACCAGGCAGGCGCCAGCGCGCGCAGCGTCCTTATTTCCTCTTTGGTGCTAAGGAGGCCAGCGCAGGCGAAGAGTACCGAGGCATCAGGCAAAGGTTGCTATATTGGTGCAACGAGACCAAGACCAGGAGGACGGCAAGACGGCGTCACCACCAGAGCTTTTCGTAGGCGAAGACCACTTTTGTCAGGATAGCTTGTACTAGCTGCCCCCCTTCAAATTTGCCCACCGTTGTTGGCTCCCTTCCCGCTCAACATTTGGGAAGAGGACCAGGGCCTATATAAGTAGAGCTAGCCACCATAGTCGAGGCATCTCATCTTAGCTTGATCCAACCCGATCGAGAGCCTACCCACAAGAACACCTCAACCTCAGGAGGCTGTTCTTCCCTTGTACTATTCATCATCAGCCCCAAAGGCAATCCACCACCACCACATTGGAGTAGGGTATTACACCACAACGGTGGCCTGAACCAGTATAAACCTCGTGTCTTTCTGTGTTGCGAGTTCGTCGAGTTCGTCCACAAGATCTTAGTGAGCTAGGGCGTAGATCGGTAGGAGGGAAAGACTTTGCGCGCACCCCAGTGTTCGAACCTCAAGGGTTTGCCGGAACCCCACATCCGACAGTAGCTGGTTCTCTGTCCAACTGGGTAGGGGTACAATCTGCGAGAGTCTGGGTTATGTGTGGTGGGGCTGGTTCTTGGGCAAGTACAACCATGGTTCTATCTGCATTAACTGGTAGCACTATCTTTTTTGAAGACCGTGTTGTTACTCCCTTAGATACTGCCATCACCCTCTCCAATTCAAATGGCTGATAAACAAGAAAAATAATTGAATGTACACACATTGTATGATAGACATGTGCAATGGATAGTGGGGAATAAAAGAGGGCATGAAATAATTCACATTTATGTTGTCTAACCAAACAGGACAGCATGACACGATTTCACATATATGATGGCTAACTAAACAGGATAGCATGACACAATTTCACATTATGATGGCTAACTAAAAAAGATGGAAAGACATAGTTCAAAATATGATGACTATGTAAACAGGATGACATGATATAACTATATAATGTGTTTATTAAATAGGTTGGCATGCCATAATTCACATACATGCCGCCTAAGGAAACATGATAGCATGATATAATTCACAGATAGAATGACATAAGTCAAAATATGATGACTGTAAACACTAAACAGGATGAGATGATATAACTATATGATGTCTTTATTAAATGGGTTGCCATGCCGTAATTCAGATAGATGCTGTGTATGTAAACATGATGGCAGGATATAATTCAAATATATGATTTATATAGTAATCAAGTAAGCAGATGGCAATCCATACATGATGTAAAAACTAAGCAATGCAAGACAACATGCATGACATGGGTAATATAACCCTGCCAAGTTTGAGCATAGACCTCAGGGGGGAAATAGGACTGGTCATCAGTCTCTGAATCCTCCTCTGAGGAGCTCTCCGTAACCAGCAAGATGTCTGCTTCAGCAGGTAGCATTGTCTGCTCTGAATACCTTGTTTTCACTCCAGATACTTCCATCACTGCTTCAAATGGCTGATGCACAGGAAGAGTAGTCGAATATACAAACGTTGTCGACAAATGGAAGATGTAATACAAAAAAATGATAGCATGATATAATTCACATACATGATGATTGGCTAAACAGCATGGCATTGCATAATTCACATATATAATGGCTTTGCAACAAGATATCATTGCATAATTCACATATATAATGTCTTGCAACAAGATGACAATGCATAATTCACATATATGGTAATTAGACACTAAACGGGTGGCATTCACACAAAGCATGTCTAAACTAATCAAATGACATAGCAATGCAAGACACCATACGCACGATATGAGCAACATAACCCTGCCAAGTTAGAGCATACACCTCGGGGGGGATAGGACTGGTCATCTGTCTCTGAATCCTCCTAGGAGGAGCTATCCATAACCAGTGAGATATGCGCTTCATCAGATAGCATAGTCTGCTCTGAAGACCTTGTTTTCACTCCAGAATTTTCCATCACCGTGTCAAATGGCTGATGCACACGAAGAGTAGTTGAATGTACTAACACTCTTGACAAATGTAATACGTAACGGAAAAAAGGATGGCCTGATATAATTCACATATAAGATGACTGGCTAAGCAGGATGGCATTGCAAAATTCACATATATGATGCCTGGCTAAACAAGATGGCGTTGCATAATTCACATAAATGATGAATAAACTAAACGAATGGCATTCACACAAAGCATGTCTAAACTAAGCAGATGACATATTTGATGTATAAATTAAGCAATGCAAGGCACGATATGCATGATATAACCAACATCAGCATGCCAAGTTAGAGCGAAGACCTCAGGGGGTAAATAGGAGTGGTCTTCTCCTTCTGAATCCCCCTCAGAACAGATATCTTCCTCTCGATTACAATCCGAAATGGGTGGAGGGGGGCTGCCTTTGCGCCTACAATGGAGCGACGTCTGCATGAAATTTTATTGCCACGCAAGGCTCGTCTCTTTTGCTCTACATGTTCAGTTCCATTGTGTACAATAACTGACATGCATCAGAATAAAACATAGTGAGATTATGTAAGGAGTGCATGCAGAAATCCAGAGTGATGGTAGCAACCGGTGGATAGACCCAAACCAATGATAGCAGGCAGATAATGTCTCCAGTTAAAAAGTACAGATAATGGCTTCTTTACTGTTTGTTTCCCACCCAACATGAAACTCATAGTAGACACCAAAGATTAACCAGATAGTAGATATATACTATTGATTGCGGCCCCGATATGTACCCCACAACCATTTAAAAACTCAAGTTTGACCATTAGTTTGGAGCTGACTCAGAGTCTAATCGGTGAACAGGACGATAAAGTAGCATGTAATATTAAGCGATGCATAACGTAAGCAGACACGAAAGAGTGCGACCTCTCTTGCGGACCCGTGTAGTCCTCGAGGTCATCTGCTTGGTTGATGAAGGTAATGTAGTTGTCATGGCTGCCCATGGCGGGGAAGAAGACCTGAGGCGGCGAAAGACAGTCTGGAGGCCAAATCCCTGCTGTGCTGGACCCTTCTGTCGTTGGAGCAGCTAAGCTGGGGTGGACGATGGCGCAGCAGGAGCGGGACAAACCACACAAGGTTTTCTTTGACAACTATCTGTAAGAGAAGTAATTCTGTAAGGGCTCGTTTGAATTGGAGATTTCTAACAACGCAGGGATAGGAAATACACAATAGTAGGATAGGAATGCATGTGCAAAACAGAGAATTTGAAAACACGGGATTTCTGCCAATCTGGGTGTTTGGTTCACAAGAATTGCAAGATCATAGGATGCAAAGAAGCATGGCGAGATTAAGTCAAACCACAAGAAAATGTACGGTTATAATGCTATTATGCTACTATCTCTTAGTCTTGTGCTTCATGAATGGGAATTTGAAAAGGAGGACAAGTGGATATTAAAATTCCTACGGTTTTTCTTTCAAAGAGACACTAAAGGAACAAATCCTACAGTTTTCCTTCGCTCCATTCCTTTGAACCAAATGCATGAATAGTAGTATAATAGGAAACTTTCCAATTCCTATGTTTTTCCTTCACTTTTCCTTTCAAGCACAGGCGATTCTAGTAGGCAGGCTTGAGCAAGGAAAAGCCTACACTCAAAAAATGTTTTTGTGCTACTTCTACTACTTTGGACCCAGGCCACTGCCCTACTAGCTCAACTCCCAGGCCCATCGACAAATGCACAACTCAAACACGCAGAGATAAATAATGATGGCATTCAAGAGAGTCCATCACGGATAGCTAATTTGCCTGGTACCTCACTTCTTGTCATATAGTAGGAGAAAATAATCGTATTTCGTGTTACTACGTTATATAACATGTAGAGTAAAAAGAGATGCAACAAGTGTACAACCTCTTTGGCGAAGCCATGTCGATCTCAGCATGATTGGGTTGGTTGGTGAGGATGCTCCGGCTGACTTGGCTGTCGGAGGAGGGGAAAAAGATCTTAGGCATCTGGAGATGGAGCCCGGGGTACTGCTCCGCTGTGATGAAGGGTTTCATCGTTGGAGCAGCTCCGGTGAGTTGTACGACACCGAGGCTGAAGCAGGACAAGAGAGACAACGTTAACCTGAGTGGAATTGTAATAGCATCTCCAATAGATGACGTAAAATACATAACCACAAAGTGCTAGATGTAAAATACATCAGCCGCTCATCTCTGAACTTAAATGCCGAAACTGAATTTAACTGTCGAAACTGAACTTAATTGTCGAAAGTGAATTTTGCTGTCGAAACTGAATTTTACTGTCGAAACTGAACACACTAGTAGCAGAAAAGCAGTAGCAGCAGCGCGTGCGAGACCCGGGGCACCTGGTCATGTAGCAGCATCAATCGACTAACACCACCGGACAAACCGCCGCCTCCCGCCGCCTGCGGCCGGCGGTGCGCCGCCCCGCCCACCTCGAAATCACTCCCCACCGCCGGTCCGCCGCCGCCCCGGCCATCCCTCTAGCCCCCCCCGTGCCGAGCTTTTTCTCCGGTAATCCCCACGCCACCGCCCCACCACCGCCAGCGACCACCGCCCCCACCCTGAACCCTAAGATAGATAGTGGGGTACCTCTCCGGCGAGCCCCCCTCCCCGCTGCGGCTGGTTCTTCCTTAACTCCGGCGAGCCCCCCACCCCCTGAAAATCGACAGACCCAAAATTTGATTCAATCGACTGAAGTGTAGCCAAATCGGATTAGCATCGCAAGCAAGAGCAAGAGCGAGAGCAGTAGCGCGAGCAAGAGCAAGAGCAATAGCAACAGCAGACCAGGCAGGGGACCGAGAGCAAGAGCAGAGCAGCAGAGCAAGTGAGAGCTAAAGCAGCAGTAGCTCCTGCTGATGTGGACGTCACCGCCGAGGGAGCGATGCCATGGAGGAAGTGACCGGCGACGCCGCCGTGCATGGAGCCGCGCCATGTCGGCTCGGGACCGAGCGCCGGCAGCACCGTGAGATCGAATCAAGAAGAAAATGTGGCGATTAGTGTACAACCTCTTTGCTGGCGCCGATTAGGCCTCAGCTTCATCCGAGGCAACGGTGATAATGCTGCTCTTCCGGTGGTGCAGGTGAAGATGGTGGTGTGGGAATGGAGGGGGCGCGAAAGACGAGGGGATCATCGGGGCAGCTCCTTAGAGGTGGAGGACGGGGTGGCTGAACCTGCGAGACGACGAGATCGACGACAGATCCTCATCCGATATGGTGGATGAGGGGCGTCGAGGTGTTGCTGTGGACGACGTCGTCGGCGAAGAGGCTCCGGCTGAGTGGCGGACGAAGGAGGGTGTGGGGCTTCGCGGGTTTTCACGGCCTCGATGTACGAATGGGTGGGCTGATGGGATGGGAGTGGGGAACCATGGCTTAGGGACTCGCTTGTCCGAAATGTAGGTTAAGTTACGGAAGTACCCCCATCGATTTGTGCAAGCGGTTCTTTCAGTTAAGGGGTATCACGGGCATGTCGCGTGTCGGGATTTCGCAGGAGGTGGGAGTTTTCTCGCGCATTGTAATTTTGGGATAGCAAGGCACGGGTTGAGATGGAGGGAGTTTTCGGAGCACAACGAGACAAAGAAGTATCTTAAATATTTCGGAGTAACAAGGCGCGGGTTGAAATTTCCGGACAAGCCTAATGTGTACTGTACCAAATCAATTCGCACTTTCGTCGATGAAAAAACAAAAAGAAATCAATTCGCACCACACAAGAGAGTCTAGTCCCGTGTACTATACCAAATCAATTCGCACTACAAATGCCATTCAAAACTTTGAATCATGTTATGTTCAATTAAAATATTTCGCTATGTGTATAATGCACGCAACCTGCTACTCAAATGAACGTTTTAGTGCATTCCAAACTGATACGTCTCCAACGTATCTATAATTTTATTGTTCCATGCTATATTATATTCCGTTTTGGATGTTTAATGGGCTTTATTATACACTTTTATATTATTTTTGGGACTAACCTATTAACCAGAGGCCCAGCCCAAATTTCTGTTTTTTGCCTATTTCAGTGTTTCGCAGAAAAAGAATATCAAACGGAGTCCAAACGGAATGAAACCTTCGGGAACGTGATTTTCGGAACAAGTGTGATCCAAAGGACTTGGAGTCTACGCAAAGCAATCCACGAGGAGAGCATGAGGTAGGGGGCGCGCCTACCCCCCAGGCGCGCCCTCCACCCTTGTGGGGCCCATGTTGCTCCACCGATGTACTTCTTCCTCCTATATATACCTACGTACCCCCAAACTATCAGATACGGAGCCAAAAACCTATTTCCACCGCCGCAACCTTCTGTACCCGTGAGATCCCATCTTGGGGCCTTTTCCGGCGCTCCACCGGAGGGGGCATTAATCACGGAGGGTTTCTACATCAACACCATAGCCTCTTCGATGATGTGTGAGTAGTTTACCTCGGACCTTCGGGTCCATAGTTATTAGCTAGATGGCTTCTTCTCTCTCTTTGGATCTCAATACAAATTTCTCCTCGATCTTCTTGGAGATCTATTCGATGTAATCTTCTTATGCGGTGTGTTTGTCGAGATCCGATGAATTGTGGGTTTATGATCAAGATTATCTATGAACAATATTTGAATCTTCTCTGAATTCTTTTATGTATGATTGGTTATCTTGGCAACTCTTTTCGAATTATAAGTTTGGTTTGGGCTACGAGATTGATATTTCTTGCAACGGGAGAAGTGCTTAGCTTTGGGTTCAATCTTGCGGTGTCCTTTCCCAGTGACAGCAGGGGCAGCAAGGCACGTATTTTATTGTTGCCATCGAGGATAACAAGATGGGGTTTATATCATATTGCATGAGTTTATCCCTCTACATCATGTCATCTTACTTAAAGCATTACTCTGTTCTTATGAACTTAATACTCTAGATGCATGCTAGATAGTGGTCGATGTGTGGAGTAATAGTTGTAGATGCAGAATCGTTTCGGTCTACTTGTCATGGACGTGATGCCTATATACATGATCGTACCTAGATATTCTCATAACTATGCTCAATTCTATCAATTTCTCGACAGTAATTTGTTCACCCACCGTAATACTTATGCTATCTTGAGAGAAGCCACTAGTGAAACCTATGGCCCCCGGGTCTATTTTCTATCATATTAATCTTCCAATACTTAGTTATTTTTATTTCCTTTTATTTTACTTTGCATCTTTATTTCTCTTTATCATAAAAATACCAAAAATATTATTTTATCATATCTATCAGATCTCACTCTCGTAAGTGACCGTTGAGGGATTGGCAACCCCTTTATCGTGTTGGTTGCGAGGTTCTTATTTGTTTGTGTAGCTGTGAGGGACTCATGCGTGATCTCCTACTAGATTGATACCTTGGTTCTAAAAAACTGAGGGAAATACTTACGCTACTTTACTGCATCACCCTTTCCTCTTCAAGGGAAAACCAACGCAGTGCTCAAGAGGTAGCAAGAAGAATTTCTGGCGCCGTTGCCGGGGAGATTCGCGCCAAGTCAAGTCAAGTCAAGTTAAGACATAACAAGTACCCATCACAAACTCTTATCCCTCGCATTACATTATTTGCCATTTGCCTCTCGTTTTCCTCTCCCCCACTTCACCCTTGCTGTTTTATTCGCCTTCTTCCCGTATGCCTTTCTGTTTGTGTTTCCACGTGCCTTCTATTTGCTTGCATCTTTGCTTGCTAAAAATCTATTGATATGGATCCACTTAAAGTGTTCTACTTGGATCATCTTCGATCCTTATGCGCTCGTGCTGAAACCCCAACTAGCCTAGTTGATGGGAAATCTTTAGATGAGCATGCTCATTTTGTGCGTCACCGTTTGTCTGAAAAAGGGAGACTCTTATGGAATCAAATAAACAAATTGCTGTGTTATGCTTGGAATCTTTGTGAAATTTGTGATATTACTTGTTGCTCTAAGAACCCTAAAAAACACCTCCCCTACCTATGTGAGTTTAATGAAAATGAAATCTTATGTTCTTATGCAAAGGGTGTTTATAGCTACTATGATATCGAACAAACTGAAGAATTTGTTGCTTTTAAGGGTTCTTATGAAGTTGCTTCTTTGATTGAAAAGTATGATATTACTCTTTACGAATATGAAAATTTTGAGATACTTGAATATTGCTATGAAAACTATGCTCATAATGTCTATGTCAAAGAATTTATTGAATGAATGACCATTGCTTCTAAAGAAAATAATGATATGCACGAACCTATAGATAATTATGATTCCGATGATTTGATTGAAATATCCCTTGATGAACATGATGCTTGCTATCCTTGTGGCCATGATGCCAATATTTATGAAGATGACTTTGCTATAGTTCCTTACGTTAAACATGAGATTGTTGTTATTGCACCCATACTTGGTAGTTCCTTCGATAAAAAGCATGATTGCAATGATTTTACTATAAGTTCTTTTGATGTCAATTGTGCTAATTATATGCAAAACCCTAACCTTGGGGATGCTAGTTTTGCCATGTCTACTACTTGTTGCAATGATCATGATTGGGATGATTCTTCTTAAGATCTTGAAAATTTATTTAAACCCCATGATAAATATGAGATTGATAATAATGTTTGCAATAATATTGAAAGTGGGTTTGGAAGAGTGTCAACTTTAGATCCCACATATTTGGAGAATGTTCAATCTTATGGTATTTTTGATAAAAGTGGGTTTGGAGAGGTCATGACTTTAATTAATGTTACTCCTACTATTTTGGAAGAGTGTCAACTTTGCATGCATGTGGATCATGTTGAAAATATTCATTGTGATAGCTATTTTGTTGAATTTTCTTATGATCCCACATGTAATTATTATGAGAGAGGAAAATATGGTTGTAGAAATTTTCATGATATTAAATTACCTCTTGTTATGTTGAGATTGCTATCGTCTCTTTCTTCTTCCTTGCATATGCTAATTTTTGCTTGCTATGATAATTTGATTGCTTATAAAATGCCTATGCATAGGAAGTATGTTAGACTTAAATGCGTTTGTCACGTGTTTTATGATGCTCTCTTTGTGCTTCAATTCTTGTCTTTCATATGAGCATCATTGAAATCTCATTGCCTAGCTAAAAAGGCTTTAAAGAAAAGCGCTTGTTGGGAGGCAACCCAATTTTATTTTAGTTTTATGCTTTTTTCTTCTGTTTAGGAATAAATATTTGATCTAGCCTCTGGTTAGATTTGTTTTTATGTTTTAATTAGTGTTTGTGCCAAGTTAAACCTATAGGATCTTCTTGGATGATAGTTATTTGATCTTGCTGAAAATTCCAGAAACTTTCTGTTCACGAAAACAATTGTTAAAAATCACCAGAACGTGATAAAATACTGATTCCAATTGCAGTAGATCAAAAACAAATTGTCTAGGTCTTCCTATTTTGGTAGATTTGTTTTAGTTCCAGAAGTTTGCGTTAGTTACAGAGTACTACAGACTGTTCTGTTTTTGACAGATTCTGTTTTTCGTGTGTTGTTTGCTTATTTTGATGAATCTATGGCTAATAAAATAGTTTATAAACAATAGAGAAGTTTTAATATAGTAGGTTTAACACCAATATAAATAAATAATGAGTTCATTACAGTACCTTGAAGTGGTGTTCTGTTTTCTTTCGCTAACGGAGCTCACGAGATTTTCTGCTAAGTTTTGTGTTGTGAAGTTTTCAAGTTTTGGGTAAAAGATTTGATGGATTATGGAACAAGGAGTGGCAAGAGCCTAAGCTTGGGGATGCCCATGGCACCCCAAGATAATCTAATGACACCAAAAATCCAAAGCTTGGGGATGCCCCGGAAGGCATCCCCTCTTTCGTCTTCGTCCATCGGTAACTTTACTTGGAGCTATATTTTTATTCACCATATGATATGTGTTTTGCTTGGAGCGTCTTGTATGATTTGAGTCTTTGATTTTTAGTTTACCACAATAATCCTTGCTGTACACACCTTTTGAGAGAGACACACATGATTCGGAATTTATTAGAATACTCTATGTGCTTCACTTATATCTTTTGAGCTATATAGTTTTTGCTCTAGTGCTTCACTTATATCTTTTAGAGCATGGTGGTGGATTTGTTTTATAGAAACTATTGTTCTCTCATGCTTCACTTATATTATTTTGAGAGTCCTACAAAACAGCATGGTAATTTGCTTTAATTATGATAGGCATCCAAGATTAGTATTTTTTTTCTTATGAGTGAGTTGAATACTATGAGAAGTTTGTTGCTTGATAATTGTTTTGAGATATGAAGATGGTGATATTAGAGTCATGCTAGTTGATTAGTTGTGTATTGAGGAATACTTGTGTTAAATTTTGTGATTCCCGTAGCATGCACGTATGGTGAACCGTTATGTGATGAAGTCGGAGCATGATTTATTTATTGCTTGTCTTTCTTATGAGTGCCGGTCGGGGACGAGCGATGGTCTTTTCCTACCAATCTATCCCCCTAGGAGCATGCGCATAATACTTTGCTTTGATAACTTGTAGATTTTTGCAATAAGTATATGAGTTCTTTATGACTAATGTTGAGTCCATGGATTATACGCACTCTCATCTTTCCACCATTGCCAGCCTCTCTAATACCGTGCACTTGCCGGTATCATACACCCACCATATACCTTCCTCAAAACAGCCACATACCTACCTATCATGGCATTTCCATAGCCATTCCGAGATATATTTCCATGCAACTTACCACCGTTCCGTTTACTATGACACGCTCCATCATTGTCATATTGCTTTGCATGTTCATGTAGTTGACATCGTATTTGTGGCAAAGCCACCGTTCATAATTCTTTCATACATGTCACTCTTGATTCATTGCATATCCTGGTACACCGCCGGAGGCATTCACATAGAGTCATATTTTGTTCTAAGTATTGAGTTGTAATACTTGAGTTGTAAGTAAATAAAAGTGTGATGATCATCATTATTAGAGCATTGTCCCAAGTGAGGAAAGGATGATGGAGACTATGATTCCCCCACAAGTCGAGATGAGACTCCGGATGAAAAATAAAAATAAATAAAAAAGAGGCCATAAAAAAGAGAAAAGGCCCAAATATTAAAAAATAAAAAAATAAAAAAAATGAGAGAAAAAGAGAGAAGGGACAATGCTACTATCCTTTTTCCACACTTGTGCTTCAAAGTAGCACCATGATCTTCATGATAGAGAGTCTCCTATGATATCACTTTCATATACTAGTGGGATTTTTCATTATAGAACTTGGCTTGTATATTCCAATGATGGGCTTCCTCAAAATGCCCTAGATCTTCATGAGTAAGCGAGTTGGATGCACACCCACTTTGTTTCTTTTGTTGAGCTTTCATATACTTATAGCTCTAGTGCATCCGTTGCATGGCAATCCCTACTCACTCACATTGATATCTATTGATGGGCATCTCCATAGCCCGTTGATACGCCTAGTTGATGTGAGACTATCTTCTCCTTTTTGTCTTCTCCACAACCACCATTCTATTCCACATATAGTGCTATGTCCATGGCTCACGCTCATGTATTGCGTGAAAATTGAAAAAGTTTGAGAACACCAAAAGTATGAAACAATTGCTTGGCTTCTCATCGGGGTTGCATGATTTAAATTCTTTGTGTGGTGAAGATAGAGCATAGCCAGACTATATGATTTTGTAGGGATAACTTTCTTTGACCATGTTATTTTGAGAAGACATAATTGCTTAGTTAGTATGCTTGAAGTATTATTATTTTTATGTCAATATTAAACTTTTATCTGGAATCTTTGGGATCTGAATATTCATAGCACAAGTAAGAGAATTACATTGAAAATTATGCTAAGTAGCATTCCACATCAAAAATTCTGTTTTTATCATTTACCTACACGAGGACGAGCAGGAATTAAGCTTGGGGATGCTGATACGTCTCCAACGTATCTATAATTTTTTATTGTTCCATGCTATATTATACTCTGTTTTGGATGTTTAATGGGCTTTATTATACACTATTATATTATTTTTTGTACTAACCTATTAAGCGGAGGCCCAGCCCAAATTGCTGTTTTTTTGCCTATTTTAGTGTTTCGCAAAAAAAGAATATCAAACGGAGTCCAAATGGAATTAAACCTTCGGGAACGTGATTTTCGGAACAAACGTGATCCAGAGGACTTGGAGTCTACGCAAAGCAATCAACAAGGAGAGCACGAGGCAGGGGGCGCGCCTACACCCCCCAAGGAGCGCCCTCCACCCTCGTGGGGCCCACGTTGCTCCACCGACGTACTTCTTCCTCCTATATATACCTACGTACCCCCAAACTATCAGATACGAAGCCAAAAACCTATTTCCACCGCCGCAACCTTCTGTACCAGTGAGATCCCATCTTGGGGCCTTTTCCGGCGCTCCGCCGGAGGGGGCATTGATCACGGAGGGCTTCTACATGAGCACCATAGCCTCTTCGATGATGTGTGAGTAGTTTACCTCAGACCTTCGGGTCCATAGTTATTAGCTAGATGGCTTCTTCTCTCTCTTTGGATCTCAATACAAAGTTCTCCTTGATCTTCTTGGAGATCTACGGTGTGTTTGTCGAGATCCAACGAATTGTGGGTTTATTATCAAGATTATCTTTGAACAATATTTGAATCTTCTCTGAATTCTTTTATGTATGATTGGTTATCTTTGCAAGTCTCTTTGAATTATCAGTTTGGTTTGGCCTACTAGATTGATCTTTCTTGCAATGCTAGAAGTGCTTAGCTTTGGGTTCAATCTTGCGGTGTCCTTTCCAAGTGACACCAGGGGCAGCAAGGCACGTATTGTATTGTTGCCATCGAGGATAACAAGACGGGGTTTATATCATATTGCATGAGTTTATCCCTCTACATCATGTCATCTTACTTAAAGCATTACTCTGTTCTTATGAACTTAATACTCTAGATGCATGCCGAATAGCGGTCGATGTGTGGAGTAATAGTAGTAGATGCAGAATTGTTTCGGTCTACTTGTCACGGACGTGATGCCTATATACATGATCATAACTAGATATTCTCATAACTATGCTCAATTCTATCAATTGCTCGACAATAATTTGTTCACCCACCGTAATACTTATGCTATCTTGAGAGAAGCCACTAGTAAAACCTATGCCCCTGGGTCTATTTTCCATCATATTGATATTCCAATACTTAGTTATTTTTATTGCCTTTTATTTTACTTTGCATCTTTATTTCTCTTTATCATAAAAATACCAAAAAATATTATTTTATCATATCTATCAGATCTCACTCTCGTAAGTGACCGTTGAGGGATTGACAACCCCTTTATCACGTTGGTTGCGAGGTTCTTATTTGTTTGTGTAGGTGTGAGGGACTCGTGCGTGATCTCCTACTGGATTGATACCTTGGTTCTCAAAAACTGAGGGAAATACTTATGCTACTTTACTGCATCACCCTTTCCTCTTCAAGGGAAAACCAACGCAGTGCTCAAGAGGTAGCACAAACGTATATACTACCGCTTCAATATGAACTAAATTTGAATTCGTTTCTCATTTGAATAAGATCTACAATAATGATTGTTGTGAAGTCAAACCATTTGAATTTGTTTCTTTATTTTAATAAGATTTACAATCATCATTATTGTCAAGTTAAACCATCGTTTGTGTATTATCTTCACAGCACACCACATGAGTACTGTCGAGTTAGATATGAACTATGTGTACTATATGAACTCGAACTCGATTTTTTTAATCCACTTTATGTTGATTTCAAATCACAGTACATTTCAAACTCTAGCTAGATCTTCATAATCTAAACCATGTCTCATATGTATAATGTGTTTATCACATAATGTATGGTGCCCCACCCCCTACTCCTACAAGTATTTAGATGTGAGTTGCAAACGCCACACATTACCACAAATTCAAATAAAATGTGAGATTGTTCGATATATAGTATTTTTTAGATTGTTCGATATTCAGTTGTAAGCTGCAAACGCCACACATTATCACAAATTCAAATAAAATGTGAGATTGTTCGATGTATAGTATGGTTTAGATTGTTTGACATTTAGCTCTGAGTTGCAAACGCCATGCATTATCACGTTATGGTATAACATGTGCAAAACCGCAGCACGCGTATCACCGCTATATTCATGCATACACATGTTTATAACACTATGATCTCCTATTCAAATATATGAATCCACTTTCATATCAAATTATCATCTTTGTTAGTCACTTACACCCACACAATCCTCTAACCTTTGTAGCTAGCACTAACTTTCACTCGTGCATGCACACTCCCTCCTCGCCCTCCCCCTCCCTCATCATTCTATCCATCGCGCACATTCTTTTTTTAGGTCGTTCTCCCACAGTCTCCACAACTCCTTTCTGACACACACCGATCGATAAACCTCTCCAGCGATGTCTGCCTACAACATACACATGCACCTTCCATCTCCTCCTTTCTGTGTCCATGCCTCGTGTCTCTCATACGGTCCCACACACGTGTAAACTCTCGCCCCTCTTTTCATCGATCTCACAATCGCACACTCCTCCCCCTATCTAGCTAGTAGCTCGGCATCTCGCACCACCTCCTAGCTCCATTCTCTTTGTCTATCCGTCTCGCTGGGCCTTATTTGCCTCTAACAAATGGATGTACACCGTCCGATCTCCCGCTATACATATAGCTAGCTAGGTCCTTATAACTCGTTTTCCCCACGCGTCAATCGATCTACCTCATTAGTTATGTCTCTCCCTTCCTCTCACAAACAACAATTGATCTACCGATCTAGTTAGGTTTGTATACCAAACACATGGTTCCCCTTCATCATCCATGAATGCGTCCCGACACATCTATCACGCACAGGCACACACAGAAACACATCCCCACTCTTATTGATAATATTGCAGTTCTGCCCTCAGTTTGTCTAGTAGGCCTCTCCCACCATCTTCGAGAAGCAACTCCATCACCCATCTAGCACTCTACCCCTCTCCCTCCCCCTCTCTATCTCCTCTCTCTCTGTCCCAACCTATTTCTCGTCCTTCAGTTATGTATGGATGTTGACTGATCTCCCTCAAGACATAGCTGGGTCTCTCTTTCTCAACACATATACGAGTCGTTCTACCTCTCTAGTTAGGCCTCTGCGTCCCCCCTCCTCCCCCCACACACACCGATACATCAAGCGCTCTAGCCATGTCTCCCTGCCACACACAAACTTGCCATGTGCCCTCTGACGTTCCGGTAGGCCAGTCGCCCTATATCTTTGACTTGCACACACACAATTTCGATGGCTCTCTTCATCGATCTCGCACCCACCCACTTGATCCTCTCTTCGACTCCATCGATATCTATGACCCATCCCTCTCTTCTCGTGGATCGCCCCCTCTATATATGATACTGACAGGCCTCTATTTCACACACATTGCATGTGTCAAATTTTTGTTTGAGATGTCATCGACACATATTCCCACAAATACATTCAGGAAATCACCACCCCGCCCAAACAAAAAACACTCACGAATGCACGCGCCATGTGTCTAGGTTTGTATCTCTCTCAGACACACCCACGTAGGTGGGGGACATGCACAAAGAGAAGAGGTGCACGCACGGCGCACGTACTCCCGTATCTTTCCCAACCACACCCGCGCGGGTACACGGTAGAGCTCATTTCTGTACGAAAAGGTAGCCCACGTGGTAATTTGACACATGTACTGGTTGTCTACTTGTTGGAGGATCGTCTACCACGGGTGAACAAACAAATTGCGACTTGACGCGTTATGTTAAAAAAGAGGCAAACCATGTGGGGCCTACCTTAGAGGCAATGCTCTATACACTCGGGATGCTCTGTGCGTATTACTTTTGATGTGTCCCGTCAACTCATAGAACAAGGAGAAGCTTGCTTAGTACGCCGTCTGCCCCGCCCACGGGCGCGGTGGATCACAGGACGAGGTGAATCTTGCTTACTACGCCTTACGCCCGCTCCCTCGCCCACGCGCGCGGTGGCTCGCAGGACGAGGAGAAAATTTTACTACTGCCTCCGTTTACCCCTCGTCCCTACCTTGGTTAGAGAGATTATCATATTGTTTGGAATATATGTCCTTTAGTAGATTTCAATATGAACTACTTGTACATACTCCAAACACTGATGTATATAGACGTATTTTAGAGTGTAGATTCACTAATTTTGCTCCATATGTAGTCAATATTGAAACGGACGTAATAGTACACACTCTCCCTCGCCCACGTGGTGGACGTGCAGCAATTCATTCGGTATCATATAGCCAAAACGATATATACTACAGTACCATTATTGATCGACTTCCCGAAGAGGCGAAGAGCCAATCGCAAGGTTAATATTTTGGAGATGCAAGCGCAAGGTTTATAGAAGAACGAGTAGTAGCACTAGTAGTACGTACTAGTGGTACGTACTGTATGAGGAAGAAGGCCACAAGATGTATGTTTTGCGTGATAGTCTCTTCTTACAGGACATGCTAGACCTAGTGGACCTCATTGTTGCAATGGGACTACTCCCTATCATAGATGGCACGATTCAGAGTGGTGGCAGCTGGCATAATTCGGAGCTCCTTAGGCTAGTCATAGTGGGAGTAAGTTATGTAGTAACATGACACATCCCAAGACAAATTTGCTTTTGTGGCATGGAGTTAATGAGGGAAGAGATGCTTGTGGTAAGATAATATGTTACTGTAACATAACACACCCCGAGGGAAAATGAGTCTATGTCTCAATTAATGAAGGTTTGTATGTTACCATCTATATGTTACTACCCATTATGAAGGTAGTAACATGGACTAGTAACAAAAGCATGTTACTTGGCTAAGTTACTGCCCACTATGACCAGCCTTAGTCTTAAACCCCATGAAGAAGTCCCATCGAAAGGAATGGCCATCCTCTACACGTGCTCCTATGTAAAATGAGTAAATGAGACAAAAAGAGAAAGAGACAAAGTAAAAAAACACCAGCCTTAGATCCAGCCCTATTGTATCAGTGAATGGTATTTCTACGTCGTGATTGACATGGCTATATTATTAACCATGCTACGGAGGTAGAAGCGGATTTTTATTTATTCGCGGAGGTAGCAGCGGATGGATATTCAACGAGGAGTGAAATGATGGCTGCTTCCTCGGTCAAGCATAGAGAAAGGTGGGCCTCGTGATTTCACGACTTATTAGTCATTATTACTGCCTATACTCTTTGCCCATATATAATAACCGTGTGCTAGTACAGTAGTGGGCTATACTTTTAATAACCATGCTCGAAGAGAAGAGGTGCATGCACCCACGTACGTAGTGTACTAGTATCACTCTTTGCGTCTTTTGCGTCTTCCCCAACCACACACGTGACACGGTGGAGCTCATTTCTATAAGATATGCAGCCCCCGTGATAATTTGGCGCGTATAGTAGTAGTTACTCACTTATAAATAATGGAGGGTCGGGAACCACGCATGAACGGTGCTGCATCCTTTATAAATAAAGTTTTTTTTCTTTAGTGGCACATCCTCAATATAAATAGGTCCATATGGAGAGAAAAGGAAACCGCTCCACTATATAGATAGCCAGGACTATCCTACATGGTTGCTTGTTGGGGTTGCTCTCTTCACACTCTCTCGCACAAAACGACTGTGGCCACATCTCTAACATCCCGGCGGATCACGCCCGCCGGGGGAAGGGGTGGATGTTTAGTGTAGATGCGGTCGCCGTCGCCGACGGCAAAAACCCACTGTCGGCACGTCCCGATCAGGAGTCCCCGCCGTTCTCTCTCACAAAGCTGGTGAGGTTGCCTTCGTCCCTTGCTCACTGCTGTGACGTGGGCAGTTTCCCCTCCCGCCGCCCTCCTCTAGGTTGAGCTACGTCCCGACATCCCTCAGGTTCAACTTCCTTTACAGTCGGCTTGCACCACTGCTCCAGCTGCCGACATCACTCCATGTGGATATTCCTCTACTTCTTTGCCCCGCACATACCTCTACTGGCTTCTATGTACTGTATTTGTGATGAGTTTATGTCTCATCAAGTAGTCCCGGTAATCTTATTCTAATCACGCTTCTTCAATTTCTTTGCCGCGGGGATGCTCATCTCAATTTTGGTGAAACTGCACAAAATGATCCGATGGTCAAAGGGTTGCAAACTTCATTTCTTTGGAAGCTCCAATGTTGCCACCAAATTAAAGCCTGGTTAGGGTTTACGGTTAAAGGGCTAGGGACTGCATGGATCGTTTTTTTTCTTTAGTTGTCTCTGTTCCAAAATAGGTGTCAACTTTAGTAGTAGTACAACTTTGTACTAAAGTTTGCATAAAGTTGAGACACTTATTTTGGAACGGAGGGAGTACATATTGGCTATGATCTGTCAATCATTGAGATGCAATAGCATGCATGTTAGTCTCCTTTGTATTTAATGCAACGGGCAACCTTGGATGCAAGATACATGAAACAGAAGCTGGAAGCTTCATAGCATTGTACAAATTTATCTCGCTGATAAATTACAGTACAAAATCACTACAAAAAAAGACACATCCGTGACATTTCGGGCCGAACGAAAAAAAATTCTGTCATACATATGACACTTCTATGACGATAATTGTGACAAAACCCAGTATCATCATAGATGTGGTGGGATCCTACTTCTATGAAAAAAAAATCATGACAGAAATGGGCTTTTCGTCCTGGGCAGGCCGGAGACGCAGCTGCATGACATTCTTTGGGCCGTCCATGACGGAAAAAACCGTGGTAGAAGCGAGGGCGAGGAAAATTTCGAGGAGTTCCCGGTTACGGTGGGAGGTTGGGGGCCGAGCGATGCGCGTTTCTCTCGTACACGTACGCGCGTGTGTGCGAGGCGTTGGCTCTAACTGAACCAGAGTGAGGCATTGGGCTCTAACTGAACCCGAGCGATTGCACTGCAGGCTACGCGTTACTGAACCCGAGCGATCGATCGATGGTTGTTAACTGAACCCGATCGAGCGATTCCTTCGCTACTGCTGCTAACTGAAGCCGATCGATTGGATGAACAGTGAGCGTTGCGGGGGGGGGGGGTTGGATGAACAGTGGGCGGTGGCGTTGCCTCTGGATGAACAGGACCCCGTGGTGTGGAGGGCTGGATGAACAGTAGACGGTGGAGGGGTGCCCGTGGAGGGGTGGTTGAACAGTAGCCGGTGGAGTAGCGCACGGTGGAGGCTGGATGAACAGGAGCCCGTGGAGGCTGGAGGAGGTCGACGGTAGCCCGTGGAGGCTGGAGGAGGTCGACGGTGGAGATGAACAGTATCCCGTGGAGTCCGATTTTGCGGTACGCCACACCCCTCCCGATGAACAGGACCCCCGTTTCGACCGTAGGAGGTCCGTTTCGTCCGTTTTGCGGTACGCCACACCCCTCCTGATCAACAGGACCCCCGTTTTGACCGTAAGAGGTCCGTTTCGTCCGTTTTGCGGTATGCCACACCCCTCCCGATCAACAGGACCCCCGTTTCGACCGTAGGAGGTCCGTTTCCTCCGTTTTGCGGTACGCCACACTCCTCCCGATCAACAGGACCCCCGTTTCGACCGTAGGAGGTCCGTTTCCTCCGTTTTGCGGTACGCCACACCCCTCCCCATTAACACGACGCATTCCGTTGCCTCCCCATGAACACGATGCATTCCGTTGCCTCCCCATGAACACGACGACGACGCTGTTTCTCCGTTCCGTCCCGGCCATGTACACGAGCCCTCGCCGTACGTATGCGCGAGTAGGCGTTCGAGACCCTGCCCGTATGTACGTACGTGGCCGTATTTTCTTTCTTGCACCCTAGCCGCTGTACGTACGTGTACATGCTACGTGCGCGCCTCTATTACGACACGTACGCGCCTCTACTACGACACGTGCGCGCCTCTACATCGACCAGTATATATGTACGTACACGTTCGCGACCAGAATGACAACGCTACGTATGCTTCGACCAGGTGGGTCCCGACTGTCAGGCACTTCCTTGCCTGCGAAGATGTAGCTGGTGGGTCCCAGCAGTCAGGGGGGTGAATTGTTTTGGTTTTTTTTGCCCGGACGCACTTCCTTGCGTGCGAAGATGTAGCTGGTGGGTCCCAGCAGTCACGGGGGCGAATCTTTTTTTTTGCCCGGACGCACTTCCTTGCGTGCGAAGGTGTAGCTGGTGGGTCCCAGCAGTCAGGGGGGAAATGTTTTTTTCGTGAAATACGGTGGCCCGTCCGGTGGGTCCCTCCTGTCAGGTGGAGGAATCATTATTTTCCGCGTAATAAGGAGGCACTTCCTTGCTGCCGCCGTGGACCCAGCTGTCAGCCTCTCCACGTACAATCCACGTCCGATAGAAGTCGTTCCTTGACCATGTTGACCATGCCGCGCCGAGAGCACCAGGGCGGTGGACGACGGCGAGGCCTAGGAAGGGGACGACGCGGAGCCGGTGAAGACGCGGCAGTGGATGCCCACATGGAGAGGAGTATGAGGGTTCACTCGTTCGGCTGCGGTGTGAGGCTGCCGTCGCCGTAGGGCCTGGCCAGCGGTGGGAATAGTAGGGGGCGGTGAGGCCTCCGCGGCAGCACAGCCGGCCACGGGAGGCAAGAGCAGGCGGCACGACTGGCGCTGCTTTGGGCGGCTGGAGCAAGAAGACCAGAGGTTGAAGAAGCACTACGGCCGTTAGATGGACATCGTACGGTCACTGGAGCTAGAACCGTTCATATTTACTAAGTTGACAAAGCCCTCCGTCCCCGTCAACTTAGTAGGCCCACAAGTCAACCTCCCACCAAGGTGGGTCCCAGCTAGCAGGGGGAGTATTCATTTTTTTGTGCGTAATAAGGAGGCACTTCCGGTGGGTCTGAGCTGACAGCGGGGGGGGGGTGCGTTTTTTTGCGAAATACGGTGGCCCGCCCTGTGGGTCCCAGCAGTCAGGGAGGAAACGTTTTTTTTTGCGAAATAAGGTGGCCCGTCTGATGGATCCCTGCTGTCAGGTAGAGGAATAATTATTTTGCGCGTAATAAGGAGGCACTTCCTTGCGGCCGCCATGGAGCCAGCTGTCAGCCTCTCCACGTACAGTACTCTTCCGATGGAAGTCGGTCGTTGACCACGTTGACCACGCCGCGCCGAGAGCACCAGGGCGGTGGATGACGGGGAGGCCTAGGAAGGGGACGACGCGGAGCCGGGGAAGACGCAGCAGTGGAAGCCCGCGCGGAGAGGAGTACGAGAGTTCACTGGTTCGGCTGCGGTGTGAGGCTGCCGTCGCCGCAGAATAACAGGGGGTGTGGGTGAGTGGAGGGATGGCCTGGCCAGCGGTGGGAGTAGTATGGGGGCAGTGAGGCCTCCGCGGCAGCATAGCCGGCCACGGGAGGCAGGCGCAGGCGGCACGACCGGCGCTGCTTTGGTCGGCTGGACCAAGAAGACCAGAGGTTGAAGAAGCACTACAGCCGTTGGATGGACATCGCACGATCATTGAAGCTAGAATCGTTTATATTGACTAAGTTGACAAAGCCCTTGGTACGCTCCAACTTAGTAGGCCCACAGGTCAACCTCCGAAACGGTGCGCCCCAGATGTCAGGGGGAGGAATCATTTTTTGGGTGGCCGAAGCTAAGAATATCCGAGATTGAAGAAGAAGCACGACATCCGTTGGATAGACATCCAACGGCCACTCCTGCTAGAACCGTGTGTTGACTATAATAAGTTGACAAAGCCTTGCATACGCGTCAACTTATTTTTTTTAGGGGACGCATCACTTAGTAGGCCCAAAAGTGTGTGGCAGAGAACTTATAGCCCATTTGCGTTTTGTAAGAATGTACAGCCCATTTTTGAATTCTAATGGAATTTACAACAGCCCATTTACAGTTTGTTAAAAGTACATCCCATTTTCTAGCTAGGACAACGATTAATAATTTCAACCAACCGTTGAAGACAGAATTCAATAAAATTACCCACATTTTGATGGGATCCGAAATATTTTTATCCCGAAATTTCTAGTCAGATTAAATATAAATTTGTATTACGTAAAAATCCAACGAAACATTGCGCGTGCAACAATGAAAATTTAAGATTTTCAAAATCCATAAATAATATTTTATAAACTAATTTCGTGTTTGGTGCATTTTTTTATAGTTACTGCCTAGTTTTTATAATTACATCCCATTTATTATTTTTTAAAGCCCATTTTCCTGTTAAGCCTAATGCATCCCACCTAGGAAAGATTTGCAGCCCAGCGGGGCGGAGAATAACAAGTTGACCTTGCCTGGGTATTCCTCAAAAAGACGTATAGCTAGGCTAGCCATTTTCATCTTGAAAAAATTAGTATCTGGGTTGGATATGTGGCCTGGGCTAGACGGGCCACAACCCGCCCAGTTAATACCCTGCTCTCCTCTGAACAACAACGAAATCATCGCCAAGAAAAACTCTGCAGTGCTCATGCCTCAAAAACTCAAATACTACTCGAGCTGCTTGGTCCCAACTGTCGGCCGCACCTTGTGCAATTCTCTCATTTATATTGACTACATAGGTTGACAATGGTGTGGGACCGTGATGTCAGGAAACCAGGAGAAAGCAAAAAAAATATAGTTGTACATAATAAGGAGGCACTTGCGTACGTACGGCTATGGCCCTAGTGGGTCCCTAGTGTCATCCAGTCAAAATAAAGTCATCTCCTGAATCCTCATGTTCGTTGACAATGTTAACAATTCTCGGCGCCACGGCGAGCGCAACAACTCGAAGGAGAATGGAGAGGGCTTCGCGGGCCCTACGAATGGTCTGATACAGCGCCCGCTGCTCATTCAGGAAGCCAGGATCATTGGACACCTATGAGCACCTTTGAGAAACTGAGACGGCATGAAACGGTAAGGCCGCGCTTGGGAGCTCTGGTTTATTTCAAACCTGTATTAACATACAAGTGTAATTTACTCATCATCGAAAACAACGCATAAAATACAGGCGTAATGAAACCGAGGGCCCGAGGTCTGTAAGTAAAACCGGCGGGTTACGCGTGTAATTTGAGAGACCGGTGTATATTTTACGCGTGTAATTCCGACTAACGGCTGGATTAGCAATCGTCCGAGTGTCGTTCAGCGTTTTTATCGTGTGTGAAGTACTTCCGATATTTTACTAGTCGAAATCGACCAACCAAGCGCCTTCGCCCGAGACCATCTGCTTTAATTTACAAGCGTCAATTTTACAAGCGGTTTTGGTTGGAAAACGATGATCCAATGACGGCCTAATATCATGAGTTGGTCGAAAGATCATATGGTTTCACGTCTAACCTACCCGACTTGTCGTATAGGCTATGAATGAAACATCAGACGATGAACTTCTTAAGCACGAAAACAACAGAAGAGGATGATATTCTTAACAAGCTAATCACTGGCATTAGATCGACATGCAAAACAATACAAAGCATTATTCTCAGGAGGCACGGTGAACAGCTCGTGATGCCGCATGCCACAACATTCCAAGCACTTTGCAATCAAACACAAGGCCTGGCATTACATAGACAATATTCAGAACAAACTCTTAACACAGGAATATCTCAGCAGAGTATCTATTTACTTCTAAACTGAACACAGGAATAGGAAAAAACACTCGACGCTGCTCACAGCAAGGGCGTCCCACTCAAAAATATCAAATGCATGTCTTCTGGCTAACATCAATGAGCAAATTTTGACAAGGTTTTCCAATTCCAATATATTAAACTAACGTCTTCTTGCTAACATCAATGATTAAACTTTGACAAGCTTTTCCCATTCAAAATATGTAATGCCTATGATCGTGGAGTCCTGTCGTAGCTTCTTGTACTTGTTTGGGCACTTTTTGCCCAGGGCACTCCACGTGTTGTTAAATTGCCAATGGTCTCTGAGCACTAGTCATATCACCGGTGTCTAATAATACTCTGTAAAGCTTCTCGGTCATTCCTTCTATAATGTAGCGCAAACAGTGACTGCTTCTTTCTGCAAAGTGGAGCGACCAACTGGACCCAGTAATGCAGCAGTTTGCCTTGGACACATTGGCTCCTTTTGTGCAGTTCAACTAAAATCGAAGTCGGACTAAAACTGAGCTTTAATTTTGACATCCCTGTAAGCAACAATAGGTATAAGGGAAACAATTACTGAGAAATAACGGTTGATGACTTGTACTCCCAGAAGAAAAGCATCTACTTATCTACTTTATCTTAATGGGAAACAAAGCAGGAGAGTAGCAATTCTCCATCAGTGTGATTCATTCATATTGACTGAGACATTATCTTAACAATGCCTTGTTTCAACATGTATAAAGAACGACAAAGCAGAAAAGTACCATTCCTAAAACAATGCAACTGATTCATTTTAACAGAGACATTATCTTAACAATACCTTGGTTAAACATGTAGAAAGAACTACAAAGTAGGATAGTACCATTCCTAACAAGTGTTGCAGTTTTGAACTAAGATTCAGTAGTTAATTAATTCTGAGAGTGGCATTGCTTAATTTTACCAGCGGCATTAGATTAACGAAAAGCATAAATAGTTCCAGAGGAGAGTGGGCACAACAATAGTATGTGCTTCCATCTACTTATAAAGGGGGTGATGCAGAGTTTCTTGTAACAAAGCAACAAGCATCATGTCTGGGTTGGTCCCATTTTTGTTCACTACTTAATGGGAAAAGACAACAATACAGTAGCTTCAATTCAACATTTATTTAAAACAGTACCAATACAAGTAGCACAACATCTCAAAGCACACTGCACAATCATGTGGATGAAGGCCTGTACTGACCTTTCATGAGATGGACAAGATAAAATACGAATCTGCCAACACGAATAGGAAATCCAATCTCGTTTTGTGTAGTTGCACTGAAATCAAGCAAAGTGTTTCGCGTAGCGAAGCAAAATGTCGCAATAGCAACAAGTTGAATAGATATCCCTGTTTAAACAGAGGCAAAAAGGAATCAATTACTGGCTAATAAAGGAGGATGAAACATGCGGCCACAAAAATGGTAATCCCGCCAATCCCTAACAAGTGTTGCAGTTTTGAAATAAGATTCAGTAGTTAATTCTGAGAGTGGCATCAACTACTGGCTTATAAAGGGGGTGATGCTGAATTTGTTGTAACAAAGCAACAAGCATCATGTCTGGGTTGGTCCCATTTTTGTTCACTACTTAATGGGAAATGACAGCAATACAATAGCTTCAATTCAACATTTATTTAAAACAGTACCAAAACAAGTAGCACAACATCTCAAAGCACACTGCACATCATGTGGTTGAGACCAAGATTTGAAACAACTCGCCACGAAGACTGGAAACAAATCTCGATCTCCTTTTGTGCAGTTCCACCAAAATTAAGCAAAGTCACCGGTGTGACATTCAAGTTGAACTGCACAAAACACTCTTAAAACATAAGTGTTTCGAGTAGCGAAGCAAAATGTCGCAATAGCAACAAGTTGAATCGATAGCCCTGTTTTAACAGAGGCAAAAAAGGAAACAATTACTTGCCGATAAAGGAGGATGAAACAAACGGTGACAGAAAGAAGCATCTAACTTATCTTGGATGGAAAACAAAGTAGGACAGTAGCATTTCTAAAACGGTTGCATTGATTCATATTAACAGAGACATTCTCTTGAAACAACATTCGTTAAAAAATGTAATTTACTTTTAATAGTGGCATTGCTTCAATTTTCCAGCGGCATTCTTAGATTAACAACAGCAAAATAGATGTATGGGACATGCCAGCACCATGTGCGTCCACACGTATAAATGGGTGATGCAGAGTATGTAGCCAAGCAGCATATATGCGCTGGTCCCATATTTGTTCTCTTTGACCCTTCTTCCTATGTGAGGGCAGCAAATCTAGTCCTGCACAAACTACCCGACCCCCTAGTTTCTTTCCCTTTTCAACAAAGAGATCGGTTCCTTACAGATGTGTGTACTGGGTTACCCCATTTTCCCCTTTTCGACCTACTAAGCGGCTGGATAGCCAGTCTATACTACTTTCCGCCCCTCCTTTCCTCATTGAACCACGTCCTAGATTCTTGCTCCAGCCCACCGCACCCTTCTTTCCTCTTTGAACCAAGACCTAGATTCGACTACAGATCGAAAAAGATCCACATGCAGCTAACGGTTTCAAAGAAACTTATACCTTAGGGTCGTCGGGATGTGGCAAGGCGTGCGGCGGGAGGCCGGATCTGCCCACACTACGTACGGCAGCGAGGAAGAAGGGGTCGGTGGCCCTCCCGCACAGGCGCTGGGTGAAAGAGAACAGTGCAGCCGGCAGTGGATTGCCTCCCTCGCCGAAGGCGATAGAGTGAACGCTGCACCTCCTCCCCTTCCCGGTGCGATGGGATACGGACGCCTCCTTCACCAGCTGTGAGGGGGGAGAGAGAGACAAGAGGCCAACGCAGTCTTGTTTAGATCTGGTGAAGAGAGGGTGAGAGACTGTGAATATAGCAAACCCTAGCAAATGAACGCTGAGCCTCCAGCGTGTAACATATATGTAGTGCGGCGAGCGTGTGGAGAGTGCAAACCCTAGCGAACAAGCGCTGAGGCTCCCGCTTATATATATACTACTGTAGTACGGACTGAGCTCCGGTGCCTTCACTGCACCTGCTTTTGGCTGTATGACAGGTGAGCCAGCCACATTTTGGGCCCACCTGTCATAAATCCAAATGTAGGTGCACTAAGTCAATGAAGCTGCGTCCATATAGTACTCTCGTGTATACGACTAATATATAGTGGAGTGGTTTTCTTATTCTCTCCATAACAATCGTTTTAAATTGTGTAAGTACGAAACGAAACTCTTTATTTAATGTACAGTGAAGAAAACTAGTACTACTTCCGATGAACTAACGATCCACGCCCACGCGTCCTGGTCGCACTTCCTGTCCTTCACGTGTGGTACACTACCCTCCCTTAAGTGAACAACCACACATGCGCCAAATTATCGGAAACGTGTGAGAGTGTGTACAAATAAAGAATTTTAATTTCAATTATCGAAAAGGTTTGAGAGTATTACAAAGTTTGACTTCAGTCAAATCTAATATGCGGAGTAAATAAAAATGGAGGGCTACTACGTCCATCCAGGTTTTTAGTCCACACCATTTTTTAAATCAAAGTTAATAGCTGGACAAATAAAATTACAGGGGAGCTGGAGACAAAGTTGTGAGAAGGCTTAGAAATCAATACAAAACTTATGCTCTTAGTACCAACGTCGATCCTTCTTCGAGGAAACATTTGGTCATAGCCAATTGTGTGATAAAATTGCACCAACATGAAAGATGACTGCGTCTCCAACGCAACCAAGGTGAACTGACGAAGGATATCATCTTTGTGCGTAACAAGCAAAGAGCACTGATGGAAGACAGCTTGTTTTTCATTGAAAATCGATCAGCTTCACCAGCCGACGCAACCATGAGGCGCAACCATGAGCATCGATAGGTCATCGTGGTGATGCATCATCCATTTGGCATCAAGTTTGGGTGAGGCACCTATGAAGTTCGACAAATCCTCACTGTGGTCTGTTTCTTCTCAGTAAATAACATCTAGATGTGAATTAGACAAACTGATTTTCTAACGTACCAACAAAGAAAACTCGATCAAAAACACGCCCCCGCTTCCAGGTCGCGAGAGTCGTCGTGCACACACACATAGACATAGACATGCATATCCGTGTTTACGTAAAATTCCATTTCCATCTCCATCTCCAATCATATTTTTCCAACAGGCACATTATTTACGTTGTTAAATATATACGCAGCAATATTAACATACAACATCTCTTGTTTGCGCACGTCCGGACCGCTGCCACGGCCGGTCCTGACCAACCCGAACCCTCTTCATCACCCGCGCGTGCTTCCCGCCTGAAACGTTCGGTGCCGCATTCATGCCCAGCCAGAGCGGACGCGACCTCTCACTGGCGCTGGCATTGAAGCGGCGCGCCGGCCGAGAGAGTGTCGCCCGCGCCGCTTCCGGGTGCACGCGGCTGCACCGCGTTCAAAGGTCGCAATAGCTGGCTACAACATGCATGTAAAAAGTTCTTGGGAGTCCGTGCTACAGCTAGCTGTCCTCCCCCAACTCGTCAATCTCTTCCAGTAGTGCTAGTACTCCATGGCGCGATCCATCGACAAGCAGGCGTGAAAGTTATCATATACTCGGTTTGCGGTGAGTGGCATGCCGAGCGACCGTGTGGGGTCGAGCCGTGGAGGGGGGTGAGACACGAACACGACAGACGTGATTTAAACGTTGGTTTTGCTCGATGGCGCGATCCAACGAAACGAAACGTTGGTTTCTCTCCGTTTCCATTTTTTCTCCGGAAATACGGAAACTTTCCACTCCATTTTTCCTATTCCAAGGTTGCCCCGTTACAACATTCCATCAAATACAAAGGAAAACTAACACGCATGCTGATGCATCTCAATGATTCACAGATCATAGCCAATATTTACTTCACAACTAAAGAAAAAAGTTGTGAGAGCGTGTACGAAAGAAAAACTACTGATGGGGTCACTACGACTTAAACCCTAAACCCTAAACATGATTTAATTTCCTGGCCAGTTAGAACCTGTCGAAGGAAAGACGGCTGGCACCCTCGGATCATACGATGCTTTTGTGCAGTTCCACTAAAATCGACCTGAGCATCCCTGATGGCAAAGATACTGAAGAAGTGTGATTAGAATAATAGTACTGGCACTAGTTCATGAGACATAAACTCATCACAAGTATAAGCCGGTGGAAGTAGAGAAAGATCGACATGGAGATGGAGCTACGGCAGTGGAGCAAGCCGGCTCCAAAAGGGAGATGGACTACCTGGGACGTCGGGCTGTAGCTAGAAGGGCGGTTGGGACGCGCCATCGGCCCATACCGCGGTGACCCCCGATTGGGACGCACCGAGTGTGGGTTTTCTCGCTCGCCGATGTCGACCGCGTCTACGCAGAACATTGTTCCCTTCCCCCAGCTGCGGGATTAGGCCCGTCGTTCTATGCTTGTGAAAAGAGCCACCTAAGCAAGTAGGCTTGTAGCTTAGGCTCCTGCTAGTGTATATATAGTGGTTTTCTTTTTCTCTCCATATCAACCATTTTATATTGCGTATGTGTCATTCAAGAGTGAAATGATGGTTGCTTCTTCCGACTAACTTACTGTGTGATTTGACTGCTCCTTAGTGGCCCCTACACGTACTCCCCCTACATGTATGCAACAGTCACACGTACACATGGACGCAAAAACACGCGCGACGACCTAATGCATGCATGTCCGAGCACACGACGGAACACGCACGGTCACGCTCAAGTGCTCAACCTACACGTGCATGCACACACATACTCAGTCAGGGTGAGCTAGTGACCGTATAAACACCGGAAAATATATATATTGAGCGCAATGAGCGTACTATGAAGTCCACTGACCGTATTTTTACAAATATACAGTGACAGACAGTGTATTTATCTCGTTTGAAATTAAGCCATATTAACCGGAGAGGAGGCAGTATGGACTAGCATTACTTTGCTGTGTCCCGTCAACTTGCCGAACGAGGAGAAGGTTGTAGGACGGGAGAAGCTTGCGCGCAGTGGCTCGCAGGACAAGGAGAAACTTTTGACTAATGCAAGCTCTCCCTCGCTCAGGCGGTGGACGTGCAACAGTTAATTCGGTGTCAGATTGCCAGAAGCATACACTATACTACTAGTGCTATTATTGTTTGACTTCCCGAATAGGCGAACAGCCAAGCGCAAAGTTTACTAGTACTACTACTATAGTCTATAAAGGTACGCACTATACTAGTACTAGGAACCGGATGGAGGAGCATCTGCACTCTTATTATAATTTTAAAATGTGATAAAGCCATCTTCAACACATTTGGTTCTCTTCGAGGGTTCTCGCATGTGATAATGGAAGTTGATTGCATGGAACACTCGCCACAATTCTCGCTTAATTATGGCTCATATCTTGTTACAAATAGTAGCGCTCGGTAATATTTCCTTTTTTTTGTTATTCAGCATGTAAACAGGTCAGCAAACCTTGCGGCGCATCTTCGTGCGAACCGTGCTTGCTGCACTTTGAATGTGGCCGAGAGCTGGCTTGATGAAACACCTCGCTTCCTACTTCTTTTTTTGCGGGGTACCTCGCTTCCTAGTGACCAGTGTCTTGGCTGATCCTCCTAAGAATGCTTATATATGAATAAAGCTCTCTCATTTACCCGCAAAAAAGATTAAGCCATATTAACCGGAAAGGAGGGAGTATGGACTAGCACTACTTTTTGGTGTGTCCCGTCAACTCGCAGAACGAGGAGAAGCTTGCAGGACAAGGTGAAGCTCGCTTACGCCTTTTGACTAATGCAACCTACCCTCGGTGGACATGCATCAGTCCATTCGGTGTCAGATTGTCAGAGGCATACACTGTAGTACCCAACATGCGGAGTACCATCATTGTTCGACTTCACGAAGAGGCGAAGAGCCAAGCGCAGTAGTACGAGTAGTACTACTACTAGAACCGCATGGTGGAGCGTCTGTACTCTTTTTTTATCTCTGATAAAGTACACGTTTATTCCGGAGAAGGGCGGAAAACGGCAGCCCAACATGTAATGAATGATATCGATCAACCAACCATGCTCGAATATATCTTGGCCTCCGTGCGAGCCCGTCTGTGTGTTCTCGCTCCTCGTCTCTCTCAAGGAACGGCGGGTTGGCTCTTTGCCGTCAATTGAGATCGGTTTGCTCACACTCCTGTCCCACATGTCAGTGATATGCCAAGAGGAGATGCGTTGACCGACTGGCCATATGCGTACTTGGTTTTGCACCTTCATACTACTCCTCCCTCCGTCACAGTTTACAGGGCGCGCTTCATTATGATGCATTTCTCTCAATGCATTTCCACCACCAGAGAGACTTTAGACGCGTTTGGTTTAATGCTCAATTAATTAGGGCGTGGTAACCGCAATCAAGTCCACAATTTTCTCTCCATGTACTGTACTACTACGGAGTGGAGTAAGTGCATGCATGTGTGTACCCGGGGTGGAAGCACTGCATGCATGTGTGTACGCATTATTCCCTCTAGTAATAGACGCCGTGCTATAACTACCAATGCTATTTTTCAGGCCGATCGCTAGTCGCCTTGGTCCCACAGATTTTTTTTCTTTTTTATGAAGCGCGCTGTATAAACAGTGACGGATGGAGTAGTATGAGCGGATTCAAAGAAGAGCGTATTGATGGTTGCTTCTTCAGAGCAACTTACAGTGGGAAAGGTGGGGCTTATGATTTGACTGCTCATTACTCACTATTAATGCAGCGCAACGACCGGGCTGAGTCTCCCATGCGGTTGTGCACTACCCACTCGGTTCTTAAATATACTCCGGAGTATTTGTCTTTCTAGATATTTGAACGAGTGACTACTCAAATATTTGTCTTTTTAGAGATTTCAAATGGACTGGCACATATGGATGTATATAGACATATTTTACAGTGTAGATTCACTCATTTTCCTCCGTATGTAGTCACTTGTTGAAATCTCTAGAAAGACGAATAGAATATTTAGGAACGGAGGGAGTACACATACGAAGCAAAATGAGTGAATCTACACTCTAAAATATGCCCGTTTGAAATTTGTAAAAAGACAAATACTTAGGAACGAAGGAGTATAATTTTGTGCATGGCACATGGACCCGGATGATGAAGAGGCTTCTGGCAATGCTATCAAGCTGCCATCATATGTTTACATAATTGACGTACTATACAAATAATTTTCCAGCGACATGAAATTGTACAATGGTGTGAGCTTTCAGCTTTTGTTTCGCGTGTCTTGCCATCGATGCTCTTTCAGAAACAATAAAAAACTAACTTCCTTGCTAATGCATGTCAATTATTAGCAGATCAGAGCTAATAATTACATCACAACTGAAGACAGAGTTATGAGAAGGTGTTAAATTAAAATTGATCCATGCTTTCATTGGCAGCAACGCCCCCCCAGCTCTGTCTAAATCAACAAGGCATGTTGGGAAAAAAAGTAGCTGTCTGGAGCATGCAACATTCCGATCATTTTGTGCAGTTCCACTAAAATAGAGCTGAGCGTCCCTGTTCCAAAGATATTAAGTGTGATTACGATAATAAAGGACTGCTGATGAAACAATAAACACACAAATAGAAGCCGGTCACCTTTGCAGTCTCTCTTAAGACTAACTAGTTGGAGAAGATTAGGCTCGGAGTTGGATGAGGAGGATAGATCAAAACCAATCTCCCTTTGTGCAGTCGCACTGAAATGTAGAGACGTTGCCCGTGTGACATTTTAGTACAACTGCACAAAACACTCTCAAGAAAAAAGTGATTTGTGTAGTTCACCAAAAGGTCGCAATAGCAACGAGTAGAAAGGAAACAATTACTGGCCAATAACAGTTGATGACACATGCGACGACAAAAAAGAAGCATATCCTTGTCCTAAGGGAAGATAACAACACGGTTGTATTTGTCTAAAACGGTGTGAGGATGAGAATGCAATATGGAAAGTACGCCGGACGAGCTACGTTTTGGGCAAAGAACTATGGAAGATCCACATGCAGCGACGTGGGAAGATGGGCAGTGGAGCAAGGCCGGAGGGGATACCTGGAGGTCGTCGGCATGTAACTAGGTGAGCGGCGGCGGGCGGAATCTGCGAGCAGGTGGCATAGGCCCTGCCGCGCCGGAGCTTGGTCAGAGAGAACGACATGTACCGCAGATCAGGACGTGCTGCCTCGGCGCCGTCAAACGGAGAAACGATGCACTTCCTCCCTTTCCCCCAGCGAACGGGATGCGGCCGGATCAGTGACCAACGGTGAGAGAGAGAGGCCACCGCACTCCCTTTCCCCCGGCGGACGGGATGCGGCTGGATCAGTGACCAACGGTGAGAGGGAGAGAGGCCACCGTAGCCTTGTGTGAGATACTCTGAAGAGCGACAAACCAGGCAGGCACGCTCCATTGTATATAGTGAGCGGACTACCTTTTTATCCATAAAAATTGTTTTATATTTTGTGTACGTGCCATTGAGCGCTATAAATTTATTCAAAAATAACGCGGCAACGCGTCAAGTCGAACTTTGTTTCGTGCACGCGTGGTACACGACCTCCCTAGGTAAACAACAGCTACATGCGTTCAAATTAGCACGTGGGCTGCCATTTCGTAAAGAAATGAGCCCCACCGTGTACCCGCGCGGGTGTGGCTGGGCACGAAGCGTGAGTACGTGCACGGTGCACCTATTCTCTTCTTGTATACGTACACCACCTATGTGGGGTTGTGTGAGAGAGATACAAACCTAGAGAGATATAGTGTGTGGGTTCTTGAGAGTTTTTTTTGGGGGGGGGTCAATCAAAAAATGTAACATATGCAATGTGTGTGATATAGAGTCCTGGATATAACATATATATAGAGGGGGCGATCCACGAGAAGAGAGTGGAGGTATCATCGGCTTGAGGTGTCCATAGAATCGAAGAGAGGGATGATGTGTGTGTGTGTGTGCGCGCGCGATCGATAAAGAGTGCCATCGAATTTGTGTGTGCCCACGTCAAAGATATAGAGTGGCTGGCCTACTAGAACGTGAGATGGGACATGTGCAGTTTGTCTTTGTGGCATGGATACCTACCTGCAGCGCTCGACTATCGGTGTGTGGTGGGGGAAGAGGGAGGCCCAATTAACTATAGAGGTACAATGGCTGGTATATGTGTGGAGGAGGAGAGAGGCCTACCTCATGTATTAAGGAGATCGATCTGCCTCATGTATTAAGGGAGATCGATCGGCATCCATGCATATGTGCAGGAGAGGAATAAGGTCGGGAGAGAGACAGAGCTAGAGTGTTGTAGTGGAGTTGCTTCTAACAAATGGTGGGATAGGCTTGCTAGACAAACGGAGGGCACGCCCGCAATATCAATAAGAGAGGAGATGGCTGCTTGTTGTTTGTGCACGTGAATGTGAGAGACGGGTCAGGAGGCATGCACGAATGATGAGGGGGGACGATGTGGCTGTGGTAAGCAGACGTAACTACATAGGAAGATCAATCGCCCTTTGTTAGAGAAAGGAGAGACATAACTTGTGAGGTACGTCGATCGATGGGGGGTAGTTAAAGTCGATCTAGGTATATGTTGGGAGATCGATCGGTATACATGCATGTGTGTGTTAGAAGCAAATGAGTCACGAGGAGAAGGATAGAGAGAGAGGGATGCATGTAGGAGGTGGTACGAGAGGCATACTATATCGAGGGGGGAGGAGTGTGCGAGTACGAGAACGATGAAAAGAGTGGTGGGAGTGAGGCATGGACGGTGACAAGAGAAGAGGGGAAGCTTGTGTTTGTGCTAGGCACATCTGGCTAGAGAGGCATATCGATCGATGTGTGCCGTAAAGAAGGAGATGGGGGGCCTACACACACCGTGGGTGAACGACCTAAAGTGAAAAGATGAATTTGCGCGATGGAGCTAGAGAATGCTGAGGGAGGGTGAGAGGGATGCGGGCGTGTGCATGCACAAGAGAAAGTTAGCGCTAGCTACAAAGATAAGAGGGTTGTGTGGGTGTAAAAGACGAATAGAGATCATATATACTTCATTATAAAAAGCGAATTCGGATATTTGAAGAATTTATCATAGTGTTTCAAACTGACGCATGTGTTAATATATATAACAGTGATACACATGGTGTGGTTATGAACATGTTATACTACATTTAATATATTTTATCTCTACTCTTATAAAACAACGAAGTTGTTGATGATGGTGTGCCTGCCATCCTGCATTATAGGCCGTCCGATTTATATCTAGCGGATAGCAAGGAAACTATGATGGTTGAAGTTGGCAACAATCATGATTGTAGATTCTTATTGAAATAGAGAAACGAATTCAAATTTAGTTCGAATTGCAGCGGTAGTATAGACATTTGGAATGCACTAAAATGTTGGTATGAGTAGGTTACATGCATTATACAACAAGCGAAAAAATTTAATCGGACATAACATGGATTCATACTCCCTCCTTCCATCTATATAGGGCGTAATGAGATTTTTAAGACCGCCTTTGACTATTGACAAGATTAATAGTACATGACATGCACAACGTGAAAATTATATCATTGAAAGAACCTTTCACAGACGAATTTAACGGTGTGCTTTGTGTAAGTTGCATGTCATATATCATTGCTCTAATATTTGGTCAAAGTTAGCATCGAAAAACGCATTAGGCCCTATATAGATGGAAGGAGGGAGTAGCCTTGAATAGCATTTGTATACTAAAACGGGGCAAGACTCTCTCTTTGTGTGGTGTGAATAGTTTTATTTTTTCGTTTTCTTTTTGGTTGAGGGAAGTGCGAATTGATTTGGTACGTACAAGTACAATATTACTAACGTTAGGCTTGTCCCTAAAATTCAACCCGCGTCTTGTTATATCCCGAAAATTCAGATATCGTGCTCCCAAAACTGGCGCCTTCACAACCCGCGCCTTGCTATCCTGAAATTACAACGCGCGCGAAAACTCCCTCTAGCTGCCAAATCCCGACACGCGAAATCCCCCTTCTAACCCTGAGCCGAAAGGGCCGCTAGTTCAAATCGGTGGGGGGTACTTTTGTAACACACCCTACATTTTGGACAAGCGCGTCCCTAAGTCATGCTTCACCTCTCCCATCGCCCCCTTTTCGCCATTCGAAATCCCAAGCCGCCATAACCTCCCCGCTCCAGTCACGAAACCCCACCCTCCTCCGTCCGCCACATCACCGCTGCCCAGCCGGAGCCTCTTCCCTGATGACGTCGTCCACCGCAACAGCTCGACGTCCCTCGTCCACCTCCCTGGATGAGGATCCGTTGTCCATCTCGTCGTCCCGCCGGTTCAGCCGCCCCGTCCTCCACCTCCAAGGATCCGCTCCGACGATCGCCTCGTCTATCGCGGCTGCTCCATCCCCACAGCGCCGCCTTAACCTGCTCCACCGGAACTGCAGCATCCTCACCGACTCCTCGGACGAAGCCGAGGCCTACTCGGCGCCACCAAAGAGGTTGTACACTCATCGCATCGCACCTTCTCCTGAACTCGACCTCCCGGCGCCGACGGTGCTCCATCCCGCACCCCCATGGAGCGGCTACCTTGAAGCCGGCACCGCGGGCGACATCTCCACGGCGACTCTCCCCCAGTGCGAGGCCCCTTCGGCGGCGGCGTCCATACCAGCCGGATCTATTGCTGCTGCTCCGGCTCTCGCTCGCTCGCTCGCGCTGGTGCTGCTGCTCCGGCTCTCGCTCGATCGTTCGCTCGCCCAGCTGCTGCTGGTGCTCTCCCCATCGCGCGTGCTGCTGCTCTGCTCCGATTAAGCCAGACTTCAGTCGACTGAATCGACTTTTGTGTCAGTCGATTTTTAGGGGTTGGGGGCTCGCCGGAGTTAAGGAAGAACCACCCGCAGCAGGGACGGGGGCTCGCCGGAGAGGTACCCCACTATCTATCTTAGGGTTCAGGGTGGGGGCGGGGGGCCTAGAGGGCTGGCCGGGGCGGTGGTGGCGAGTTGTTTCGGGGCGGCGAGGCGGCGCTGGGGCCGGCGGTTCGGCCGGTGGAGGCTGGCGGCTCAGGGGGGTGCAGGTTGAAGATGAACTGCAGGCCCTCCCTAAACTACATGTCAAGTGCCTCTCTGCTACCATTGCGTTCAGTTTCGATAGTAGCATTCAGATTCCACAGTAAATTTCAGTTTCGACAGTTAAGTTCAGAGTCAACAGTTTTTACCTCATCTGTTGTAGTCAGGTGGTTTTTGGTGATGTTAATTTTACATCAATTTTACATCATCTATTGGAGATGCTATTAGAATCCCAATTGAGATTGACGATGTCTGTCTTGTGCTGCTTCAGCCTTGACGTCTTACGGCTCACCGGAGCTGCTCGAACGACAGAACGATCCATCACAACAGAGAAGTGCTCTAGACGCCGTCTACAGATTCCTCAGGTCTTCCTCCACACCTCCGACAGCCACCTCTGCCTCAACTGCTTCAGCGACCAACCCAATGATGCTGAGGTCGACACGGGTATAGCAAAGAGGTTGTACACTTGTTGCATCACTTATTACTATACATTCACGTCGATCCATTAGGGCTATTTTGGTTCAATGGAAAAACGTCGATCCACTGGTTGTTACCATCACTCTAAATTTCTGCATGCTCTCCTTACATAATCTTACCATATTTTTTTCCGTATGCATGTCAGATATTGTACACAGTCATGCTGAACATGTAGAGAAAAGGAGAAGAGTTTTGCGCGGCAATACAATGTCATGCAGACATCGCTCCATGGTGGGTTCAATGGCAAACCCTCCCCACCCCTCTCCAGATTGTAATCCAGAGGAAGATATCTGTTCTGAGGCGGATTCAGACGCCGCTGACCACTCCTATTTACCCCCAAGGTGTTTGCTCTACCTTGGCATGATGATGTTAGTCATATCATGCATATGTTGCCTTGCAATGCCTACTTTTGACATCATATATGTCATCTGCTTAGTTTAGACATGTTCTGTAATGACACCTGTTTAGTTTCTATATCATATATGGGAATTATGCAGTCTCATGTCTTTTAGCCAGCCATAATATATGTGAAATGTGCAATGCCATCCTGTTTAACCAGGCATCATATATTTGAATGATATCTTGCCCATCCTTTTCTTCATTACATTTCCATTTGTCGACAATGTTTGTACATTAAACTACTCTTCCTGTGAATCAGCCATTTGGGTGGGAGATGGAAAAATCTGGAGTGAAAACAAGGCCTTCAGAGCAGACAGTGCTACCTGTCGAAGCAGATCTCTTGTTGGGTCCGGATAGCTCCTCAGAGATGGATTCAGAGACAGATGACCGGTCCTATTCCCCCACTGAGGTGTATGCTCTAACTTGGCACGGTTATACTGCTCATATCATGCATGTCTTGCATTGCATAGTTTAGACATCATATACACAATATTCAACACCATGTTCTTAGTTCAGACATCATATCTAATGCCCTCTGTTTAGCATATAAATCACATATATGAATTAAATGATGCGATCCTGATTACTTAGATAACATGTAGGTGAATTATGTCATGCGATCATGTTTAGTTATTCATCATATCTTTGAATTATGTTATGCTATGCTATCCAGTTTAGATAGACATCATATATGTGAAATTATGTCATGCTATCTGTTTTAGTTAAACAATATACATGTCAACTATTTCATGCTCTCTTTTTTCCACACTATCTATTGCATCTGTCTCTCATACAATGTCTGTACATTCAACTATGTTTCCTGTTTATCAGCCATTTGAATTGGAGCGGGTGATGCCAGTATCTAGCGGACTAAAAACACGGTCTTCAAATAAAACAATGGTACCTCTTGGTGGAGATAGCACCCTGGTTGTACATGCACAAGAACCAGCCCTACCACACATAACCCAAACTCTCGCAGATTGTACCCCTACTGCAATGGACAGAGAACCAGCTTCACCCAATCTAACCCCAACCCCAGCCGATAGTAACCCAGTTCCTGTTGACACAGCACCATCTCCACCACAGAGCTCCCAAACAAGAGCAGTTAGTAAGGCAGCTCCAGTGCCCAAAGGGCCAATACTATCACGGCGAACCCCAACTCCACCAGTTAGTACACCTATTCCTATGGAGGAAGCACAACCAGCTAGTTGTAGTTTAGCATCTATCACATTTGATGTTGTTAAATCGTATGTGCGTATCTTCCCATCTTGGAAATATTATACTGAATATGAAGGAAAATGCCAGTTGCAGGTGTTTGTCCAGGAGTTATGTGTATGTAATGTTATTCATGGCAATTACTTTGCTTCGTCCCATACAACCTACCTCCATGATGGTTATAATACAGCAAATTTTCCCATTTTTCTCTATAGAGAAGGACCGATTTGGAAACTCAGGATGAGGTAACCTGTGCTAATACCTCTGCTATCTTCAAGAATGCTTGGTGGCAGTATCAGAATTACCTGAAGAAAATGTACTTCACCGGCAAAGAAACTCATCAAATTCCCTTACGTTCTCCTGAGACACATTTACTGGACGATGACTGCGAACGCCTTGTTCTGTACTGGTCCCGAACCAAGAATGTGGTAAGGTCTATGAGCTCATTTTCTATTTTTCAGTATTATATTCTTGCGTCTTACTGTACTCTGTTCATGTAGAACAAGTGCCTAAACCTGAAGAACAACTGTTCTAATTTAAGATTCCATTGCTATCATAGTTCAAAAAAGTGCTAGGCGTTAATTGTGCGTTTTGCCACCGCCTTGCGCTTTACTGACCAAAGCGCATGCTTATGCGCAGTTATGCACAGATTATACGTAGTTATGCGCAATGTGTTTTGCCAACACCTAGAGCCTAGGCGCGCTTAAGCGCTCGCTTAGACGCGCCTTTTTTAACTATGATTGCTTTGCTCTTGTATCACTGTATTTACTCATACAAACTTATTTTTAAATTGAAGGATCCAATAAAAACTCCAATGGCACAGCAGGTATGTTCACGCATGTTTCTTTAACAGGTTTGCTCTTATCAATAGCTCTGTTGATTTCAATTTCAATTGTGTATACAGTTGACTTTCATATCATGCACATTACTAGCATCACAACAGAGCCAATAGTGTTGTTGTACATGTAGACCCGTGGTACCCATCTGAAATCTTGTTGTGTTGTGTAGTTTCCCACGCTTTGTATTCTTTCACTGCTGCTTTGTCTTGAACTGATATGATTTGAACCGTGTCTCTATTTTGATTTGGCAAGACAATGCGTGACCATAGGACATAGATATATGTTTGTTTGATGCTTTTATTATGTACTAGTACTTGGCAATAGAAGACTTGGTAGTTTAATCCTGTCCACCTTACTAATGAACTGGTTCACTGAAATGAGTTTCATATACTAGTACATGCTAAACTTGTTATGTGTCTGCTTGTTTCTTCTTTTAGAATGCTGACAGAATATTGGGGAAGAGTGCCTTATTAAGCAATGGTAAAGGAAGTAATGCAGATAAGGTTCAGGATAGTGACACATCCTTGTTGGTCTCCAACAAAGCTGATAAAATAGCTAAGGAAGACTATCTTGAAGACAGCAAGACAACCCCAAAGTCCTGTCTTGGTTTAGTGTTCGAGTTACTGGCCACTACCGCTTGCACAAGCTATTCAAACTCACTGTCTGAATCAGTTCGGTTTCTTGAGTCTCAACTACAAGCTGAAAGACATCGATCAGCTGTGCTGCGACAAGAAGCGGAAGGACTGCGGAAGTCCCTGGAGCATTCAGATGCATACTTTCTGGTGTAACAGCAAGCGTTGGAGGATTTTAGCGCCAAATAGGACAAAGCTAATCAGCTTGCTAAGCTTATTTCCAGCATGGTGGATACCCAGGATAACGTTTCTTGAGCTCTTCTGAAGTTGTTTCAGTTATGATCTTGTTTTGCTGCCGCGTTTATTTGCACTGGTGGCCAATTTTGACGGCCAGTGTATTAAATGTGCTGCTTCCCTATATTTGCACTGGTGGCGAACTTTGATGCCCAGTGGATGTAATATGTGTAATAGCGGTAATAGGCTAGCGTTAATTGATTGCTTATTTATTTCCTTATTGTCTTGTTTAGTTGTTCGCTTGTAGTCACTGCAGTTCTTTTTCTGTTTTTTTCTAGTGGCCACAATAGCCTATTTTTGGTAACTAGGCCAAAATAATCATGGCAACACACGGACTGTTGTAACCATGGGCCTCCTGCAGGCCATATGATCCATGGGCCTTCGTCCGGCCGTAGGATCCATCGGCCTTCTATACGGGCCTTAGGGTCCATGGGCCTTCTACGGGCCGTAGGGTCCATGGGCCTTCTACGGGCCGTACGATCCATGGGCCTTCTACGGGCCGTACTATCCATGGGCCTCATACGGGCCGTAGGATCCATGGGCATTCTACGGGGCGTATCATCATTTCGCCAATCATGGGTCGTACTATTCGTGGACCATAACGGGCCGTTAATAGGCCGTATTTGATAACTCTATGAAAACAGCCCAACGGGCTTTTTTTGACATGAAAACGGCCCAACGTATTAACGGTCCGCAAACGGGCTGACTATAACGACGGGCTGAATTTGGCCCACAAGCAGAAAATGACAGTAACGGGCCGTATGTAACCGAATGTTGCAAATGAGCCCAAGAATCAATGGGCCCTGAGAAGGCCGAAAGATAACTTAGGCTGGAAACGGCCCAATGGAATAACGGGCCGTTAATGGGTATAAAGTGATACACTGTTCATTACGGGCCAGTTTCACCACGGGCCGTTAATGGGCCAAGAGTTACAAAGGTCCTCATATGGGCCGAAAGAAGTCATGGGCCACACATGGGCCGGAAGTTAAAACGGGCTGAATCATATTGGACGGCCCAGATGACGCTACTAGGCCTAATTCGGATAGGGCGTAACGGGCCCTGGGTTAGCGGGCTGTAAATGGGCTATATGCGAACAGGCCATTAACAGGCTTTCCGTGGGCCGGCACGCCACCTTTGACCAAGTCAAACGGGCCAGCCTTTTCACAGGAATGGGCCTCTGTTGGGCCGTGCCACGTGTCGCCGTATCATAGGCGCCTTCGGTCCAATGAGCGGATGACATCTGTCCCAACGGTGAGCCGACACGTGTTTCCTCCAGCCAATGATGATTTTACACGTGGAAAATCCCCATTGGTCGGGGCTGTTAACGGGTTATCGGATCCAAAACCCGACCCGATAGCTTAACGGCGTTCTGTTACTGTGGATGCCACGTGTCGGTCACCCTTGACGAAAGCACTTCTGTGATGCGCGATTTATCGTCATGGAAGTGGACACTTCCGTGATGATAATTTTGGCAATGTCATGGAACACTTCTACGACAGCACAGGTATGACTATCTTGATTCTGTCATAAATTTGTCATGGATGTACATGCATGACAGAAAACGCGACCTACTGTGACAAACACGTATCATCAAGGAAGTGTATTTTTTTGTAGTGAATATACTAGTACTATGTAAAGAGTTAGGTGTCACACGGTGTCTAGAAAATATGGTGATAATGTGAGGTGGGCCATGTAGTCACTGAGCCTGCGTGTTTTCACTGCTCTCGCACTCCTCCGCTGTAAGAATGGAGAAAATTGTAATCTAGTAGTACCTCCTTTCGCCGAAAGCGTGGGACATCCAGCAATCCTACCACCTCAGTAATAATGACCAATGAGTCGTCAAATCACATAGACCCAACAGTAAGTTGGACGGACGAAGCAACCATCACTCTTGAATCCGCTTCTCTCTTCAACACAGGCGCCAGTGAGAGGTCGCGTCCGCTTTGCCTAGGCATGAATGTGACACCGATTCTTTGGAGCGATGCTGACCGTTTCGAGCGGGAAGTGTGCACGGGCAATGGAGGGGCTTTGGGTGAGCCAGGCTAGTCAGGAGCCGGCGTGGCAGCGGTCCGCCTATCCCGACCGAACGCCCGGAAACGAGAGGGTGCACCAACTCTCGCGGCTAAATCGCACACTACACACCATCTCTCTGTAGGAGTCGGTCGATGTGTCGCTCTCTCTAACACACACATGCTGTTAAACACACACACACACACACGCACACACACACGCAGGTTCATAAAATAGGAATCTCGTGCGAGTTACTTAGGGAGCGTTTGGATCCTTAGCAAGAACAGCTTATAGCCTAGCCGGGTAAGGTTAGGCATTTGGAACTGTTAAAATATGTTAGCTTTCGTGGGCCAGCATGCTTGGGTGGGCTAGAAAAACCTTCCTAGCTCAGGAGAGCCAGATCGGCTCGCTTCCGACGGCAAACTTCGCGTACTACCTCCGTCCTGGTTTATTGGTCCCCATTGTATTTCGTGTCAGATTTTGACCATAGATTGAACTAACAAAATGTTCATGCATGTCACAAAAAATTATATTAATTTGTATTTCGCGTACTAACATTTTTCTTATTAATTTGTTTGTTTCACCCTCTGACTGGTGGGACCCAACGTACTACGTGGAGAGAGGTAAGGTGACTAAGGCTGCATTATTTCTTTACTACCAACATGTGACGCCCCCGACTCGACCATACACTAATCATACACGCAAATGTGTACGATCAAGATCAAGGACTCACGGGAAGATATCACAACACAACTCTAAACAAAAATTAAAATAATACAAGCTTTATATTACAAGCCAGGGGCCTCGAGGGCTCGAATACATAAGCTCGAATACACAAGAGTCAGCGGAAGCAACAATATCTGAGTACAGACATGAGTTAAACAAGTTTGCCTTAAGAAGGCTAGCACAAACTGGGATACAGATCGAAAGAGGCGCAGGCCTCCTGCCTAGGATCCTCCTAAACTACTCTTGGTCGTCGCCAGCGGCCTGCACGTAGTAGTAGGCACCTCCGGTGTAGGAGTCATTGTCGACGGTGGCGTCTGGCTCCTGGAATCCAGCATCAGGTTGCGACAACCAGGTAGAAGGGAAAAGGGGGAAAAGAGGGAGAAAAGCAACCGTGAGTACTCATCCAAATTACTCGCGAGCAAGGATCTCCACTACATATGCATGGGTATATGTGTAAAGAGGCAATATCGGTGGACTGAACTGCAGAATGCCAGAATAAGAGGGGGATAGCTAGTCCTGTCGAAGACTACGCTTCTGGCAGCCTCCATCTTGTAGCATGTAGAAGAGTAGCATCGCATAGCATAATCCTACCCGGCGATCCTCTCCTCGTCGCCCTGTGTGAGAGCAATCACCGTGTTATATCTGGCACTTGGAAGGGTGTGTTTTATTAAGTATCCGATTCTAGTTGTCATAAGGTCAAGGTACAACTCCGGATCGTCCTTTTACCGAGGGACGCGGCTATTCGAATAGATAAACTTCCCTGCAGGGATGCACCACATTACCCAACACGCTCGATCCCATTTGGCCGGACACACTTTCCTGGGTCATGCCCGGCCTCGGAAGATCAACACGTCGCAGCCCTACCTAGGCACAACAGAGAGGTCAGCACGCCGGTCTAAATCCTATGGCGCAGGGGTCTGGGCCTATTGCCCATTGCACACCTGCACATTGCGAGGGCGGCCGGAAGCAGACCTAGCAACCTCCATTACAAAGGAAGTCACGTTACGCGGTCCAATCTGGCGCGCGCCGCTCAGTTGCTGACGTCACGAAGGCTTCGGGTGATACCACGACGTCGAGTGCCCATATCTTTCCCACGTAGTTGGTTAGTGCGTATAGACCAATTGGCCAGACTCGGATCAAATACCAAGATCTTGTTAAGCATGTTATTATGAAGTAACCGCGGACGCCGACCAGGGCCAGGCCCACCTCTCTCCTAGGTGGTCTCAACCTGCCCTGTCGCCCCGCCACAAAGTAACAGCCGGGGGCCGTCGGGAACCCAGGCCCACCTCTACCGGGATGGAGCCACTTGCCCCTTCAGCCCCCATCTCCGAACATTATCATAAGTAATGTAACAGTATAAAGTATATAGCATATGCCCGTGATCACCTCCCGAAGTGATCACAGCCCAGTAGTATAGCATGGCAGACAGACAAGAGTGTAGGGCCACTGATGGAACACTAGCATCCTATACTAAGCATTAGGATAGCAGGTAAGGGTAACAACAGTAGTAGCAAGGACAGACTATGCATTAGGATAGGATTAACGGAAAGCAGTAACATGCTACACTACTCTAATGCAAGCAGTAGAGAGAAGAATAGGCGATATCTGGTGATCAAGGGGGGGCTTGCCTGGTTGCTCTGGCAAGGACGGGTCGTCAACACCGTAGTCGAACTGGGGTCACCAGCAGCCTCGGGGTCTACCGGAAAGAACTAACGGAGGGGGAACACAATAAATAACAGAGCAATCAAGGCATCACAAAGCGTAACATGGCAATATGCGGGGCTAGAGGTGACCTAACGCAGTAGGAGGTGATACCGGCAAAGGGGGGGAAACATCCGGGAAAGTATCCCCGGTGTTTTGCGTTTTCGGCCAGATGAACCGGAGGGGGAAAGTTGCAGGTTCGCTATGCTAGGGACGTGTGGCGGACGAACGGGCTGCGTATTCGGATTCGCCTCGTCGTTCTGAGCAACTTCCATGTACAAAGTATTTTCATCCGAGTTACGGATTATTTTATATGAATTTTTATAGATTTTATCAATTTCTAGAAATAACAGATTTAATTTAATTTGAAAATGCTATTATGACGTCAGCATGACGTCGGCAGTCAACGTTGACCGTTGACCTGGTCAACCTGACAGGTGGGTCCCACCTATCAGGGACTGTTTAGCTAATTAACAGTGGTTAGTTAGGTTAACTAGTTATTAGGTTAATTAATCTTAATTAGTTAATTTAAACAAAATTAATTAAGTTAATTATTTAGTTGATTAATTAATTAATTGATATTTTTATTTTTATTTTTTTTCAATTCCCTTTTTTTAAAGTTCTAGGGCGTGGGGCCCCATGTCAGTGGCACAAGGGCCTTGCGGGTCGGGCGTGCTAGCGGGCAAGCCCGTGGGCGCCCGATGGGCGCGCCGGCGAGCAGAGCGGGGCGCGCGCTGCATGCGCGCTTCGGTGCGGGCAGGCGCCGCCAGGAGCAGGGGACGGCCACGGCGCGGGGAGCAGTTGCGGGCGGTGTGCGCGAGCACGGGCGTGCGTGAGCGGACGAGCTCGTGCGACGCGCAGCGGCAGCAGGGACAACACGTGGCGCATGGCGTGGGTTCAGCGGCAGCAGCAGCTCGACAGGAGCTCGAGGTCGAGCTAGGGAGAGAGGGAAAACGGGAAGAAAAAGAGAGAGAGCTCACGAGGCCCTGTAGTTGAGCACAGCGGGCTCGGGGAGGAGTCGGGGAGGCGCCAGAGCTTGGGGCGGTGCGAATTGCGGCGATGGGGGCGGCGAGGTGACGACAAGGATGAGGATGAGGCGACGGCGTCGAAGGGGTCGGGGCTTGTTCCCTGATCCAGATCCAGAGTGGGGAGGAACGGGGGTGAGTGGGGAGGGGGTCGACTAGGTTAGGGTTTAGGGTGGGTTAAGTAGGCCTGCAACGGTGGGCCGGTCGGTTGGGTTGAGGCCTAGTTGGGCCAGGGGGTTTCTCTGTTTTAATTTATTGATTTTCTTGTTTCTGTTTTCTCTTAGTCTCACCTTTTATAGTTTAAATGAAATACAAAACTAGTTCCTAATTTAGTTTTAATAAATATGCCACTGCCCCAATAGTTTTGGGCAAATAAATAAGTTAGCTTATTAACTGAAAAAGGCATTTATTTATTTGTTTTTGTTACTGTTTTATTTACCTCATTGCAATTAAATACTTTATAAAAATGTGGTTTCTCCACCATAATTACCTACGCATTATTTGGCACGGCGCGAACATTTTAGTTTTATTGTTTAAAAACTTTTGTTCTTTGCCTATACTTTAAATTTGGATTTGAATCGTTTTGAACTAACGCGAGTTTATCAACTTTAACCGAGGTGACGTGGCATCATTCCCAGAGGTTTACTGTAGCTTAATTATCCGGGCGTCACACAACACTGCTTAAAATCCCAAAAGACCTTACCACCAAAGCCACATGACACAATTATGATTTAAATCCCAATGACTCCCAGGCAAAAAAACATGGCATGCTTGTCACACGAATGCAGGAATGTATAAAAGGTTACTTTCCTCTTGTTAAACATAACATGAGGGTGGTGTAGCTGGTTAGCCTGTTCGCTCATCAAACTAGAGGTATCGGGTTCAATAACCACACTTGAGCATAATTTTGTTTTTGTTCGACTTCTTTCTTCCACCCAATGACAGGTAGACCCCGCATGACAGAGAGAGAAAGTGATCTGGGGCGGTGCCAGGAGGATTCTTTGACTGGTCAAAATGGATGGATACGGAGCTATACGATCTCGGCCTCGGCGCTTGTTTTCTAGGGTTTGCACTCTTCGCACTCTCTCTCCACTATATATATACACGTTGGAGCCTCAGCGCCTGTAGTTGGTCTCTTCACACTTTCTCGCCCTCTCTAGATCTAAACAAGACTTCGTTGGCCTCTCTCTCTCTCTCTCCCCTCACTGCTGGTCAAAGAGCCGGTAGGATCCGTCTGCCGGGAAAGGAAGGAGGCTTAATGCTGTCACCGTCCGCGAGGGAGGGAATCCACTACCGGCGCAGCTGTTTTCTTTCACCCAGCGGTGGCGCGAGAGGGCCTCCGACCCCTTCTTCCTCGTCGCTGTACATAGTGTGGGCAGAATGGCCTCCGGTCGCCAACTGAACCACACCCCAAGAACCTTAAGGTATAATTTACTTATTCCACATGCATTGCTCTAACTGCATGTGGGCTTTTTCCGCTTCTGCACTCGAATCTTGCTGTTGGATCAAACAGGAAAGTAGTGGGGAAAGTTGTATAGCATGAATCTAGGAGGTGGTTCAAAGAGGAAAGGAATGGGGGGAAGTAGTGGGGAAAGTTGTATCGCATGAATCTAGGACGTGGTTCAGAAAGGAAAGGAAGGGGGGAAAGTTGTGGGGAAAGTTGTATAGCATGAATCTAGGACGTGGTTCAAAGAGGAAAGGAAGGGGGGAAAGTAGTGGGGAAAGTTGTATATCATGAATCTAGGACGTGGTTCAAAGAGGAAAGGAAGGGGGAAAGTACTAGTACAGACTGGCTATCCAGCACCTACGTTTGTCGAAAAGGCAAAACAATGACAAACGCAGTACGCACATCTGTAACAAACTGATCTTTTTGTTTTGGGGCACAAGGCTGTAGAGTTTCAGTAGGACTATATTTGCTACGCTCACATAGGGAAAGGTGTCTAAAGATAACAAAACTGGGACCAACACAAATATGGTCCTTGGTTGTTTGTTCTTTGTTGCAACAGACTGTGCATCACCCCTTCATACATCGGTAGATGCACATGGTGATGGTGAGTCCATTGTCCCGTGCAACTCTTTAGCTGTTGTTAATCTAAGGCCATGTTTGGTTAAAAAGTCCTAGTACTTTTTTAGTCCCAACTAAAAAGTCCCTAGTCCCTACCTGCTTGGTTCCAAGGACTATACATGGACTAGAGCTTATTAAATGACATGCTAAAAGACCATGTTACCCCTAGTAATGAACTAATAGAGATAAGGTGCGATGCGGGGCAGGGGCAACTGTTGGAAAAAGTCCCAAAAAGACTCTCCCTCGGGGTCTTCTTTCTTTAGTCCCAAATGCCCACTTTTAGTCCCTAAAAGTCCCTCCTGTTTGGTTTAGATGGGACTGAAAGGGACTTTTTTAGTCCCTACACCAAAAAGTCCCTGTAAACAAACACCCTCTAATAATGCCGCTGGAAAATTGATGCAATGCCACAGTTAAAAGCAAATTACATGTTTAACGAATTTTATTGTTAATATAATCTCTCTGTTAATATGAATCAATGCCACCGTTTGAGAAATGCTACTGTCTTGCTTTATTTCCCAATTAGATAAGTTAGATGCTTCTTTTTGTTGGCTTCTGTGTCATCCACCGTTATTGACCACTTGTTGTTTCCTTTGCACCTCTGTGTAAACAGGGTTATCTACTTCACCTCGTTGCTATTGTGACCTTTTGTTGCACTGCACAAAACACTTTTGTTTTAAGAGTGTTTTGTGCAGTTCAACCAAAATGTCACACCGACAACGTTGCTTGATTGCTTGATCTTAGTGGAACTGCACAAGAGGAGATCTTACTTCCTATCCGTGTTGGCAAATTTGGTTCAGATCTTCTTCTTGTGAGTTGTTTGAATTCCGCGTCATGAGAGGTCAGTACTAGCCTTCTTTCACATGATTGTGCAGTGTGCTTTCATATGTTGTGCTACTTGTACGGTAATGTTGCTTGATTTTAGTGAACTGCACAAATGGAGACAAGACTTCCAATCTGTATGTGCACCGTAATATCCCATTGAGGTAAGATAAGGATATTGCACAACTTTTGGCCTGTATTTTGCCACTTTCATCAGAAAATTAATGTCGTTGTTTAGTGCTATACTTGTGCTCCCTAATTGACATGCCAAATCTTACATTGAAGGCGAAGCTTGTCTGTTATTGAACCAAGTGATGAAGGGGAAGAACAAGCGGAAGAAAAACAAAAATCAACTCCCGGTGCTGTAATGAAGCACTGGAACTGTGATGACACAAGTAATGATATAGTTTTGCATCTTAATTTATTGCTATGGCTGGAACGAGCAATTGTTTTGCCACTGATTTGATGCCACTCTTAATGTAATATGTAATTATCTCTACTTGTGCAAACAGGGATCTTCTTTGAAGATACCATATATTTTAGTGGAACTGCACAAGAAGATGTTGGAAACATTAAACTAATCGAGGAGTATATAGTAAGCATGGCAACCACAGTAGATAACAACAGATGGTTCCGGAGAAGTGCTTGATCTGTATGCTCTACACAATAAGCCTCCTGACAAAGGTTGTTACTCGCCCACGGATTTCATCCATATGATTGAGCTTTGTCATCTCTATTGGTGTTGTGCTACTGTTTAGATACTGTCATGAGAAAGTGGTATTGTCCTTGAGAAGTGCTTCATCTGTGCTGTTTTAAATATTTCCTTTCCTTTTTTTCGAGCAAACAGGGATGCTAGCATTTAGTTGTCCTCTTGTCTTTGCACAACAGGATCATCCTCCTCTGAAGAAGAATATGGAGTACGTGAAGTGACTAGTTCCGATTATGCCAGGATGAAGAAGCCCTGTCTATCTTCTCATCAGAAGGAGCAGTTGAAGGATGGTTACATTACTCCCCACAAGACCAAACTAACTTCAGCTCAGAAGGACTGACAGATCTCCATCTTTTTTGCTGTGATGCGCAAGTACAATGTTGTTCTAGGATTCCTTTTGGTGAGTTCCATTTTTTAAAGTGTGCTCTACATGGACCATGTAGGTGCCTATTTAAACTGTCAATTCATAGTACATTTTGCTTTATACTAGTCACTTATTTTGTATTTGTGCAGTCAGGGGTGCTCAGCTTGGTTTCAATGGGAACTGCACAAAATGATCATGAATCATCTAATCATTCATTTCCACTACAAGAAAGGAGGTGCCGATATGTTCAAGGCGTTGCAACATATAAAGGCGAAATCATACAAGCTACGCGTGAATTTGGTTGATTTTGGTGGAACTGCACAAAAAGAACAGCTGGTTTATTTAGCACGAGGTGCCATGTCAATGTCCGAACTGATGGCAAACCCTGCCCATTCCACAATCGTAGGCATTTGATATTTTGGAATGGGAAAACCTTGTCAAAGTTTGCTCATTGATGTACGCAAAACAACACGCATTTGACATTTTGGAATGGGACAACCTTGTCAAATTTTGCTCATTGATGTTAGCAAGAAGACATGCGTTTGATATTTTCGAATGGGACGCCCTTTGCTGTCAGCAGCATCGATCGATTTTTCTTTATTTTTTAGTTGTGAAGTAAATATTGGCTCTGACATGTGATCGCTGAGATGCATAATCATCGATTGTTTTGAATGTTCTCTATGAATTGCCAGGCCTATGTGTTTGATTGCAATGTACAGGAACGCTAAAAAGCAGCTCAAACTCTTTGTACTCCCTCTGTTCCTTTTTACTTCGCATATTAGATTTCTTTCAAGTCAGTTGATTTTACATTGTGAATGTTCATACTTTTTTCTAAAAGATTGGTCAAAGTAGAGATACTTTGACTGCAGACAAAACTTGTATACAGACTAAAAAGGACCGGATGGAGTACATGTGAAACTGCTGCAAACGAGGTGATCACCCTGGGAATAATCCTAGTACGTATTGTTTTGCATGTTCATCCAATGCCAGTGATACAAGAATTCGAACTAATCAAACTAAATTCATTCATACACGGTCGGATTTCATATAAACATGCTGGATTTCATTACATTTTATACACTCTTCAACTAAAAAGGGGTGCGCTGGAGGTATAATTAATTAACCGAATCTACCCACCTGTGTCCGGCTGAGCCGAACAGAAGCTTATTCTCCAGCGGACTGAGCTTCAGTGACTTAACTGCGGGTGCAGTTGTGTAACTGACATGTGGCCCAGATGCCTGTTGGTCCCACATGTCAGTGACCCAACTGCACCACCAGTTAAGTAACTCAAGCAACGTCCTTCTCCAACATAGCTCTCTGACTCCATGTCGCCGACAAGAAGCTAATCGGCTGTCAATGGTCAACCCGCCTAGCTTGGCTTCAACTGGAGGGTAGCAGCGGTGGCCTTACTTGGACCCGAGCGGCGGCGACCTACCTTGTTCTACTCTTCCTCGTTTTCTATGTGGCGCGGCCTCGTTGGCAGCGGGGCGGGGCCTCGATGGAGCTGGCGATGTCCTCTATCTCGTTGCCGGCGGGGCGGCGCCTCGGTGGAGCAGGGGAAATCCTCCCCCTCATTGTCGGCAGGGTGGGGCCTCAGCTGAGCCGGCGATGTCCTCTGCCTCGTTGTTGGCGGGGCGGGGCCTCGGCGGAGGAGGGCCTCGCCGAAGCCGGTGAGGTCCTCCGCCTCGATGCCGGCAGGGCGGAGCCGGCGGTGTCGTCTGCCTCGTTATTGGCGTCGCGGGGCCTCGGCGGAGTAGGGCCTCATCGACGCCAGCGGAGAGGGGACTCGTCGGAGTCGGCATTGTCCTCTGCCTCATCCTCGGCCTCGCCCAACAGCGCCTCGCCCGCTTCATCGCCCTCTTTGTAGGCGGCCGCAGCCTCCGCCACCCGAATGCGGTACCGCCAGCGCTAGAGGCGGCCCTCGCGGGGGGAGCGGTACGAGTCGAGCATCGCCTCCTGCTCTGGCCGCTCCACGGTGATCTGCTCCTCCGCCTGCAGGTGCTCCTGGAGGAGAAGGTGGTTGTAGGCGGCGTCGGCCTGCGCCTCCCGGAACTGCTCCTTACGCTTCTGCCTCACCATGTCCATGTATTGGTCACAGGCCTTGCCGATGGTCATGGTGCAATGCACCGGCGAGGATGGCGCGGAGGACGGGGTTGGCGCCGGATCGTCGTCGTCCTCCGGCTGCCTGCCGGCCAGCCAGTCGGCAGTAATGGCTGCCATCTCCTTGTGGTCCGTCGTCCGCCTGTCCCGAAGAGCACTGGAGCGCGAGGAAGCCATGGTGGGCAGTAGTGGTGTGGACAGGAGAAAGGGAACGGAGGCGGATGACTGCGGCTATGGCCGGCACAGCAGTTTATATAGAAATGGTGGGCGGCGGAGGGACAAACATGCGGCGCCGGAGTAGCCGCCTCGGCAACCGCATATGATTAATGTGGGCGGCAGACGGACGGACAGACGACACTTGTGTCATTTGAAGGCGGAGAAATCGCCTGCACCGGGAAGCGGGGCGGGCGGCGCTGACCGTTTCAGGCGGAAAGCGCGTGCAGGTGAGGGAGGCGGTCTAGGTGGGCCACGGCAGTCAGACTCATGCTTGGCAGCGGGTCGGTCCAGCAGCCGGACATGCTGGCTCGCCAGCAAGCTCGCCAAGCTGAGCATCGACAATCAAACGATGGACGTAGCTTCTGACCCGGAGCCGGCACCACTGTCGAAGCCGGTTCATGCCATGTTCACCATAGAGCAGGTGCGGCCGCACTTCGACGCCCTAATAGCGGAAGAGCTACCAACGCAGGAGGACCTGTGCTGCAACCTCCATCTCCTCAACGAGTACTGGTGAACAAGTGAACGACAATGCCGTCACGGACATGTGGCCCTATGATCCTGGCTTCCCGAATGAGCAGCGGGTGCTGTATCAGACCATCCGTAGGGCTCACGAGGCCCTCTCCGTCGTCCTTCGAGTTGTTGCGCTCGCCGTGGCGCCGCCGTCTCACGTTGTCAACATGGTCAACGGACATGAGGAATGAGGAGATGACTTTACTTGGAGAGGATGACGTACGCAAGTGCCTCCTTATTATATACAACTATAATATTTTTTGCTTCCTCCTGGTTTCCTGACATCACGGTCCCACACCATTGTCAACCTATGTAGTCAATAAACGAGATAATTGCAGAAGGAGCGGCCGACAGCTGGGACCAAGCAGCTCGAGTAGTATTTGTGTTTTTGAGGTGTGAGCACTGCAGAGTTTTTCTTGAGCGATGTTTTCGTTGTTGTTCAGAGGAGAGCAGGGTATTAACTGGGCGGGCTATGGCCCGTCTAGCCCAGGCTAGATATCCAGCCCAGATATTAAAAAAATTCAAGCTGAAAATGGCTAGCCCAGCTATACTTTTTTTTGAGGAATACCCAGGCAAGGTCAACTTGTTACTCTCCGCCCCACAAGGCTGCAAATCTTTCCAAGGAGGATGCATTAGGCTTAACAAGAAAATGGGCTTTAAGAAATAATAAATGGGATGGCATTATAAAAACTGGGCAGTAACTATAAAAAATGCACCAAACACGTAATTAGTTTATAATAATTAGTTTATAATTTTTTTGGATTTTGGAAATTTTAATTTCATTAATTGTTGCGCGCGCAATGTTTCGTTGGAATTTTTACATAATACAAATTTATATTGAAATTGTATTTAATCTGACTAGAAATTTTGGGATAAAATTATTTTGGATCCCATCAAAATGTGGGAAATTTTATTGAATTCTGTTTTGAATGGTTGGTTGAAATTATTAATCATTGTCCTAGCTAGAAAATGGGTTGTACTTTTAACAAGCTGTAAATGGGCTGTAGTAAATTCCTATAGAATTCAAAAATGGATTGTACATTCTTGCAAGTCGCAAATGGGCTATAAGTTCTCTGCCACACACTTGTGGGCCTACTAAGTTGATGCGTCCTCTAAAAAAGGTAAGTTGACACGTATGCAAGGCTTTGTCAACTTATAGTCAACACACGGTTCTAGCAAGAGTGGCCGTTGGATGTTCATGCAACGGATGTCGTGCTTCTTCTTCAATCTCGGATATTCTAGCTTCAGCCGCCCAAAAAATGATTCCTCCCCCTGGCATCTGGGGCGCACCGTTTCGAAGGCTGACCTGTGGGCCTACTAAGTTGACGCGTACCAAGGGCTTTGTCAACTTAGTCAATATCAACGATTCTAGCTGCATAGACCGTACGATGTCCATCCAACGGCCGTAGTGCTTCTTCAACCTCTGGTCTTCTTGCTCCAGCCGCCCAAACCAGCGCCGGTGGGACTGCCTGCTCCCGCCTTCCGTGGCCGGCTGTGCTGCCACACAGGCCGCACTGCCCCACCCTACTCCATTGCTGGCTAGGCCATTACTCTACTCACCCACACCTCCTGTTATTTTTCGGCGACGGCAGCCGGACCAATAAACCCTCGTACTCCCCACCGTGTGGGCAACCACTGCCGAGACTTCCCCGGCTCCGTGTCGTTCCCTTCCTCGTGCTCTCGGTGCGCTCTGGTCAACGTGGTCAATGAATGACATCCATCGGACGTGGACTGTACGTGGAGAGGCTGACAGCTGGTTCCACGGCCGCACAGAAAGAAATGCCTCCTTATTACGCGCAAAATAATGATTCCTCCACCTGACAGCAGGGACCCACCGGACGGGCCACCGTATTTCGTGAAAAAAGCGTTTCCCCCTGACTGCTGGGACCCACCAGCTACATATTCGCACGCAAGGAAGTTCCTGACAGCCGGGACCCACCTGCTCGAAGCGTACGTAGCATTGTCATTCTGGACGCGAACGCGTACGTACATACGATCGGTTTGTCTACAGGCTGCAACGATGAACCGTGGCCGTGTAAGGAAGGGCATGTGTCGTACTAGAGGCGCACGTGTCGTAGTAGAGGCGCGCACGTAGCATGTACATGTACGTACAGCGGCCAGGGTGCAAGAAAGTAAATACGGCCACGTACGTACATACAGGCGGGGTCTCGAACGCCTACTCGCACATACGTACGCCCCGGGCTCGTGTACATGGCTGGGTCAGAATGGAGAAACTGCGTCGTCATCATGTTCATGGGGAGGCAACGGAATGCGTCGTGTTCATCGGGAGGCAACGGAACGCGTGCTGTTCATCGGGAGCCAACCGGCTTGGACGGAACAGCCGATGGAAACGAGGCCTGGCATACCGCAGAACGGAGGAAACAGCCTTGTGTTCGACCGGCCACGGTCGAAACGGGATCCTGTTCATCGGGAGGGGTCTGGCGTACCGCAAAACGGAGGAAACGGACCTCCTATGGTCGAAACGGGGTCCTGTTGATCGGGAGGGGTGTGGCGTACCGCAAAACGGAGGAAACGGACTTGTGTTGGAGCGCTACGGTCGAAACGGGGGTTCTGTTCATCGGGAGGGGTGTGGCGTACCACAAAACGGGACTCCACGGGATACTATTCATCTCCACCGTCGACCTCCTCCCGCCTCCACGGGCTACTGTTCATCCACCGTCGACCTCCTCCAGCCTCCACCTGCGACTGTTCATCCACGGGCTCCTGTTCATCTAGCCTCCACCGGGCGCTCCTCCACCGGCTACTGTTCAACCAGCCCTATCCACGGGGTCCTGTTCAACCACCCCTCCACGGGCTACTGTTCATCCAGCCCTCCACGGGGTCCTGTTCATCCAGCCCTCCACGGGGTCCTGTTCATCCAGCCCTCCACGGGGTCATGTTCATCCAGCAGTAGCGAAGGAATCACTCGGGTTCAGTTAACAGCAAGGGATAGATCGATCGATCGGGTTCAGTAATGCGTGGTCTGCAGTGCAATCGCTCGGGTTCAGTTAGAGCCCAATGCCTTGCACACACATGCGTATCGCTCGGCCCCCGACCACCCACCGTAACCGGGAGCTCCCGGATATTTTCCGCGCCCTCGCTTTCACCACGGTTTTTTCCGTCATGGACGGCCCAAAGAATGTCATGCGACTGCTTCTCCGGCGTGCCCAGGATGAAAAGCCCATTTTCTGTCATGATTTTTTGTCATAGAAGTAGGACCCCACCACATCTATGATGGTACCGGGTTTTGTCACAATTATCGTCATAGAAGTGTCATAAGTATGACAGAAAAAAAATTAGTTTGGCCCAAAATGTCACTGATGTGTATTTTTTTTGTAGTGACCCCAGAGTTTGAACCTCTCAAGGGTCTGCGGAACCCCGAATCCGACAGGATACTTACGCCGAACACCAGTCCGCGCCACCTCGCCGTCGAGGCAAAGAGGTAGTGGCTCCGGACTATACCTACGACTTATGTAAGGACCTGGACAATAGAGCCGGCAGACTAGATCAATCTATGGATCAAGGGGACGTGCTCCAACACGAGACAACGGCCATCAAGCTTGGCGCGATAAGCATAACCAAACTCGGGCCGAACACCGAATATGGATGTCATCCGAACTCCGTCGTGACATTGCCCGATACAGAGACGCCGCACACCCCTTCTGCTTTACCGATGAGGTAATGCACCACCAGTTTCAAGAAGAGTTTAAACCCGTAAACATTGAAGCATATGATGGAACGACAGATCCCGCTGTATGGATTGAAGATTTTCTTCTCCATATTCACACGGCTTGCGGTGACGATCTCCACACCATTAAATAGCTCCCCCTAAAGCTAAAAGGACCAGCACGACACTGGTTGAATAGCCTCCCAGAGAACTCTATTGTCATATGGGAAGACTTGGAAGATGCTTTTCGAGACAACTTCCAAGGAACTTATGTCCGGCCACCGGACACTGATGACCTTAGTCACATAGACTAGCAACCTGGAGAGTCGGCCCGCAAACTCTAGACTCGGGTCATAATTAAAAAGAACAAAATCGTCGACTGTCCGGACGCCGAAGCCTTAGCGGCCTTTAAACACAACGCCCGTGATGAATGGCTCGCCCAACACCTCGGTCAGGAAAAGCCGAATACTATGGCAGCTCTTACTGCACTTATGACCCGCTTCTGCATGGGCGAAGATAGCTAGTTGGCTCGTAGAAGCAATAGTACCAGCGACCTTGGCACCTCTGATGCCAGGGATGGCAACGGAAGGCCACGACGTAACAAAAACAAGCGTCGAAACAACAATGAATAAACTGATGATACGGTGGTCAACGCCGGATTCAGTGGCTCCAAAACCTGTCAGCGGAAGAAGCCATTCAAAGGAAATAGAGACGGTCCATCTAATTTGGATAAGATACTAGACAGGCCTTGCCAGATTCATGGCACCCCCGACAAGCCTGCCAACCACTCCAATAGAAACTGCTGGGTTTTTAAACAGGCCGGTAAGTTAAATACCGAACACAAGGGGAAAGGCCTCAAAGTGAGGATGATGATGTGCCCCATCCACCGAACACAGGGGGACAAAAGAAATTCCCCCCCGAGGTGAAAACAGTGAACATGATATATGTCACACATATCCACATATCCCCAAGAGGGAGCGCAAGCGCGCACTAAGGGACGTCTACGCCGTGGAGCCTGTCGCCCCAAAATTCAAGCCATGGTCGGCTTGTCCGATCACCTTCGATCGCAGGGACCACCCAACTAGTATCCGTCATGGAGTTTCGGCGGGCCTAGTACTCGACCCAATCATTGATGGATACCATCTCACTCGAGTCCTTATGGACGGCGGCAGCAGTCTTAACCTAATTTATCAAGACACCGTCTGTAATATGTGTATTGACCCGTCAAGAATCAAGCCCAGTAACACTACCTTTATAGGAGTGATTCCCGGCGTAGAGGCCCGCTCCACGGGCTCCTTAACATTGGAAGTAGTCTTTGGTTCGCTGGACAACTTCTAAAGTGAAGACTTGATCTTCGATATCGTCCCTTTTCGCAGTGGTTATCACGCGCTCCTCGGACGAACTGCTTTCGCCCATTTTAATGCAGTCCCGCACTATGCATACTTAAAGCTCAAAATGCCCGGACCGTGCGGCGTTATCATAGTCAATGGAAATATGGAGCGTTCCCTCCGTGCTGAGGAGCGCACCGTGGCCCTTGCAGCTGAAGTATAGAGCGGCCCCATCAAGCCGAACAATTCATCGGTCATGAAGACCCCTGACACTGCCAAACGAGTCCGGTCCTCTCTGCAGAACGATAATTCGGTTGATCCAGAGCTTGAATGGTAGTTTCGCCTCCGTCGATCGCCCCATAAAACCGCAGCATACATATCCCGCGTGCATAATTACGCACTAAAAATACCTTGGGCAGCAATGGAGGCACACTGCAGAAAAGGTCTATAGTGTGGCTTGACCCTATTCGGACCCTTTTTTTTTCTCCTTCTTTATTTTTTCTTCCTCTCTCGTACTACAGGTTCATTAAACACCTACCTACCCTACGGTCGTGCAAGGGCCCTTTTGAGGCCCCCCTTTCGCATAGACGACCATCGACTTCTCCTCTCAAAGGATTTTTCACCAAGGAGAAACGGCGCAGACGTGCGGCAGGGCACCACTGGGATCTTCAAGACTACCTTTTCTTTTAGGCCCTGTATAAAGCTTCTCCTCCTGTACACATTCTCGGCATGTCAAATATCCTTGATGTTCATGGCACTATTTGTAATAGCACGTCTTGACGTATTAATCAGGGTATAAAGGAAACAGTTGATCTCCAACTTCTGTTCAGTATTGGTTTATTTTACCATCTGTATTCCCTCCTTGCTTCAGATTGCCACATATGCTTTGGTCCGGCATAAATGCCAGGGGCTCTATCCGGCTATGCATATTTTCAAAAGTTCGAACACCTATAGGGTACTCTTCGGTGTCCCGAATATTGCATTATATGCGTCAGCTCCGAATCATGTCTTTGGTCTATAGTTGGGTTGCCCGGCTCCTGTGATTACCACCTTACGTTCCACTAGTTCGGCTAAGGTAGTACAGGGAGAACTACTACGATTGTGTTTCTGGTTCGTCCGGTCAAATACCTAAGTAGAGAAAGCCGAAAACTGGCTGTCATGATCTGGCGAGAGCTGGTCGGCGATTCAGTGACTTACTACAAATCATTAGTGATTTACTTCGGGTTATACGAAGGGCTGGTCTTCGCCCAGTCATGCGACAAAGGCATCCTCATTTGGATTTCCGCATACGCACCAGGGGCTAGTACTTAGCCCCACCGTCAAACTCCTATGGCTAAGTGAAAGGCATCCTCATTCGGATTGCTGCATAGTCTGATAGCCTGGTTCACTGTGCGGACACCTCCTTTACGGACCAAGACGTTGGATAAATTGTGATCACGCGCTATACCGAACACCCCCGTAGCATCTATGTGGGGGCTGAAGCCGACGACTAGCAAACTTTCAAAATTAAAACGGCCGCACAAGAGGAAAATAACTCAAGATAAAAGCATAAATATATGCAAGACTTGGTCCACAAAACAAAGTTTTGACATCCCGGATACATTTACTCAAACATAATGTCCTTTGAGCATTGACCCTCTACTATTCAGGCACCCGCTAGGACATCTTTAAAGTATCTCTCCGGCTTGCGGTGGTCCATGCCTTCAGGCGGGCCTACAGTCGCCACGTCGGTGCCCTTCATCTTTGCCCAGTGCATCTTGACACGGGCAAAGGCCATCCGCGCACCCTCTATGCATGTCAAATGCTTCACAGCTTCAACTCGAGGTAGCGCATCGACGAGTCGCCTCACCAAGCCGAAGTAGCTGCTAGAAATTGGTTCGGCTGGCCAAAGCCAGACTATGAGATCCTTCATGGCCAAGCCGGACACCCTATGCAGCTCCGACAACTGCTTCATCTGGTTGCTCAAAGGCGTTGGATCCTCCAGCGCCAGGAACTGTGACCAGAACAGCTTCTCGGTCGAGTTCCCCTCCTGGGCCCGGAAGAACTGTGCGGCGTCGGCGGCACTCCTTGGAAGATCCGCAAAGGCGTCTGGAGAACTCCACAGTCGAGTGAGCAAAGCATATCTTTGACCTCCAAATATACTCTACAAGAGAAAGGGCTTACCAGCCGCAATCTGTTTGGCCTGCCGGATCTCTTCACGAGCACTCCAGGACTCGATCCGCGCCTCTTTAGCCTCCTGGAGGGCTTTGGCGAGTCCGGTCGCTTGGGCCGAAGTCTTCCCCTCCAAGGCCTCGCCCATGCCAATGGCGTCCTTCAGCTCTTGCTCCGCTTCGGCCACCCTATCTTCGTGCTGGCGGCGGGCGACCTATTCGGTCTTTAGTTCCACAGCCGCTTTGTCACCGGCTGCTTTATTCGCCTTCGCCTCCTCCTTGGCCTGGGCAAGGGCGCCCTTGAGGGTCTCGACCTCGGCCACGCCAACTGCGCTCATAATCATAGCAGTACATGAGTTAAACTCTGAATTTGCATATCACTTCAGATATATGATCAAACTCTTTAAAATACACGCACACCTTGCGTCTCGTCAAATCGCTTGTTGATGCAATCTATTTCATCATCAGCCACCTTCAGTTTCCGATTGAGTTCGGAAACTTCAGCGGCCTGGGCGGTTGCCACCAACAGGGAAGCCTATTATGCAATAGAACAATATGTCACTTATTCCGAATACTATGTGATGCTCTGTCCGGCTTTTTCCAAACCAGACAGAGTCTCAGGGGCTACTATCTATGCACCAGTATATTCCTTTATAAAAAAGCTTCTAGAGCATTACGTTGCATACCTGAAAGCCTGTCAGTAGGCTGGTGAAGGCTTCGTTCAGCCTACTCTTAGCAGACTGAACCTTCTCTACCACCACACCCATCAGGGTGCGGTGCTCCTCCATGATGGAAGCACGTCGTAGTGCTTCCACTAGAGTATTCAGCGCCTCCGATTAGTGGAGGCCGCCGTCGGAGCTGGTGCTCCCCCTCCTTCAAAGGGGGTTGCTCGCCCGATTCCGGAGCCACGTTGGTCTCCGGAATGATGTCCAGCTGGGGATCGGATTGATCAGGGGCCCCGCCGTTGGTTGCCATGGGGATCGCCCCCCCCCCCCCCATATCTTCGGCAGCGGAGGTATCACCCTCGCGGGCCTTCTCTACAGCCTCACTCGCCCATCCGCTGCTAGGAGAGGTCCTTCGGGAAAACACCTCGCTGTCATCTGCAATGATTGGCGAAGGGGCTCACGGTGGCGTCTCGCTCTCTGCCATCTCGAGCGGCAGAGAACTCTCTTCAGATAGCGAAGGGTTGGGGAGGTCGCGAGCAGGGCTGAAAGACACACGGTGTAATATGTTATATTATAAAAAATAGAAGACCAAAGATATATAATAAACCCTTTGGTACTTACGATTCGGCTAGGGGCTTCACCCTGGGAAGCCTCTTGGGGACAGGCTCGGCTTCTGAATCCGAACCATCTGAGAGGGCCATCTTCCCCCTCTTGGGCGCCTCCCCCTCTGGGTCTATGCAGGCCGCCCTCTTCTTATTCCTCCCCTTAAGAGGGGAGTCGCTTTCCGATTCCTCCTCCTCTTCTTCATTATCTCCCTCGTGGGAGGAGAGGACTTCGGTCTCTCCGGACACTGCGTTCGAAGGACCCTTGTGGCAGAGGCCGCCTCCTTGCCTTTCTTCTTCTTGGTCCTCTTCTTTGGCTCCTGATAGGGCGCCAGCACCAGCATCCCTGGCAGCTGGGGTGTGGCCGTGTCTTCAGGCAGCGGTGTCGAACAATTAATTCGCTCCGCTTTTGCTATCCAGCCCTGAACGAAGGACATAAAATTAATTACTTCTGAAAACTTATTGACCAAATAGATATTCGGGAAAAGCATACTTACCGGTGTGGCCAGATTCTCGATGTCAAGACCAATGTCTTCGGTCTTCTTCGGCCACGTTTTTTGGGCCTTGGAGAGTAGCTTCCAGATGTCTTCGTACGTTGTGCCAAAGAAGTGCTTCAAGGTCCATGGATCTTTCGGATTGAACTCCCACATGTGAGAGGGCTGGAGTTGGCAGGGAAGAATCCAGCGAAAGAGCATCACCTGAATCACGTTAGTGAGACTGGTATTCTTGCCTATCATATTGGTGATGCACTTTTGCAGCATCAACACTTCCGCCATGGATCCCCAGTCCAGACCCTTAGCGGTCCACGAGGTAAGCCGCGTAGGGGGTCTGGATTTGAACTCAGGAGTGGCCGCCCACTTGGCGTCGCGGGGTTCGGTGATGTAGAACCACTCCTGCTGCCGCACCTTGACGGTTTCCATGAAGGCCCCTTGGGCAAAACGACATTGGGGAGCTTGCTTACCATGGCGCCGCCACAGTCCGCATGCTGCACGTCAACCACCATCGGCTTTAGATTGAAGACCTTGAGCCATAGGCCGAAGTGTGGGGGGATGCAGAGCAGTGCCTCATGGAGGAAAGAATTCGGGGCTAGATCATGGAAATCTAGCCCGTAGTAGAACATAAGGCCCCGGATAAAGGGATGGAGGGGAAACCCTAGCCCACGAAGGAAGTGGGGGATGAATACGACCCTTTCGCCGGGCTCCGGAGTGGGGATGACTTCATCCTTGGCAGGGAGCCTGTGCGAGATGTCCGCGGACAGATATCCCGCCCCCTGGAGCTCCTTGACGTCCTTCTCGGTGATGGAGGAGGCCTCCCACTTGCCCTTTGAACCAGATCCTGACATGGCAGGGAGCCTGGTGGCGGTGGGAAAGATTGAAGTTTGGGCATTAGAGCTTGAAGATGGGAAGGAAGGAGAAGGAAGAAGGTGTGGGAAAAAAATAGGAATCTTTACCGTCTTATATAGGCAGTGAATATCAAACGCCCCCCTCAAGCCTTAAAACCCGCCTGTTCCCAAGGGGTCGTGCGAATGGCACGGTTGGATTACCCAAAACCGTATTGATGAGGATCTCGTAATGGGCAGACACGATCTCTGTTTTGACAAGACGTGCCAATGGAGGTTGTGCCTCGAAATGCGAAGTGGGAGGTGTGAAAATGGTTCGAAATGTTAAGAGGCTAGACATGACGCTTCTTGAAAAAAGTTTTCAGTGGAAAGACACTGTTTTGTTTGATATCTGGCCTTCGTGGCGAAGGGATGTAAGTATTATACAGAGCCGGATAAAGTTCTTTTGTTCAGAAGACTGCTTTGAAGTATTCAGGAGGAGGAACCCGCCTTGCAAAGCCGAAGACAATCTGCGTGCAGAACATATCGTCATTGAAGACTAGTTCAGGGGCTACTGAGGGAGTCCTGGATTCGGGGGTCCTCGGGTGTCCGGGCTAATCGATATGGGCCGGACTGATAGGCCATGAAGATACAAGCGGAAGACCTTTCCCCGTGGCCGGGTAGGACTCCCCTACGCGTGGATGGCAAGATTGGTGTCCGGATATGTAATTTCATTGCTCTACAAACCGACTATGTACAACCCTAGGCCCCTCCGGTGTGTATATAAACCGGAGGGTTTAGTCCGTAGGGACAATCAGAATTCTCATAGGCTAGACAACTAGGGTTTAGCCATTATGATCTCAAGGTAGATCAACTCTTGTAACCCCTATACTCATCAAAAACAATCAAGCAGGACATAGGGTTTTACCTCCATTAAGAGGGCCCGAACCTGGGTAAACATTGTGTCCCACTTGTCCCTTGTTACATTCGATCCTCAGACGCACAGTTCGGGACCCCTACCCGAGATCGGCCAGTTTTGACACCGACATTGGTGCTTTCATTGAGAGTTCCACTAGGTCATCGCAGAAGGTTCGATGGCTCGTTTGATCATCGACAACGATGCTGTGTCCGCGGAAACCTTCCTCCCTGGTCAACTTTTCGTGTTTGGTGGCTTTGCTCTGCGTGCCAATTCAACTGGTCCCCTTGAACAGATCAACAGCTATGATCCTGGTCACCAGATCAGGTTCAGAAGCCCGAACTATATCGCTGATATCCGAGGAGACTTGATCTTCAAAGGGTTCTCGGCCTCGACCTCCATTCCTCATCTACATGAAGGAAGCCCGTCGGATCCACCACCAGGCTACATTCAAGGATCAACTATCGTTCCTGCCCTGGTCTTAGATCCAGAGTGGACCACCCTGTCTAAAAATGGGAGTATGAACCCCATCGGACCCTCTCCTACTAAGGAGCTCCCTGCCGGAGACCCAGAGGTGACCATGTTATCAGCATACCTGGAATCAAACAGGGCTCTCCCCGTCATCGGGAAGCCGGGATCACCTCTGGATGTTAACTCTGAACTCTTGAGGTCTGCATCCATTGAGCACGGTCAAACGGCGATTTCCAGACCCGGCTCTGTAGGCCGTCAGTCACTCGTCCAGCTATCGCTCCTAAACAAGGCTCTGGACTTAATGTGATCTCTCGCAATCACGGAAGTGTCACTTCCGAACTACGCCCAGCTTGAGCAAGGGGCTGAGCGTGGGGAATTTTGCGTCCCACCCACCACCCCCTTAATAGCCACTATCGAGGACTTGACCGACATGCTAGACTACGCCTCCGAAGACATCGACGGTATGGACGACGATGCCGGAGCCGAACCAGGCCAAAACTCGCCTATCCCTGGGCGTTCGACGGCCACTTCTACTTACGACGTGTACATGGTGGATACCCCCGAAAAGAAGGACGACGATAGCGCTCAAGACCCGATTGAGGACAAGCCTGTCGAGGCACCACCAAAACGCCGATGTCAGCGGTGCCGCTCACGATTGCGTCGGGAAAAGGAAAGAAACACCGGCACCAAAGACAATGACACTCCAGAGAATGTCGAAGACTCCGACCACCCCGTCGAGCCTACTGTTGAGCGGGATGATTGGGAAGATGGACAAGTCAATCCGGACGAACTTGTCGAGCATGAGGATTCGGAAGATAGTAACTATCTACCGGCCTCTGAGGAGGATGTCAGCCTCGGCAACAAAGATTTCATCGTACCAGAGGAACCCCTTGAGCAAGAGCGCTTCAAGCGAGAGCTCATCGCCACTGCGAGGAGCCTAAAAAAGAAACGAGAACAGCTTCAAGCCGAACATGATACGCTCAACGACAGATGGACCAAAGTCCTAGCTACCGAAGAATACGACTTCAATCGCCCACCAAAAAGCTACCCGAAGTGCAGGCTACTACCTCAATTTGACGATGAGGCCCTTGAGCTAATACCGTCAAGATATAATCATGCTGACGAACCAGACCGACCACCACGTGGACAGGACAAAGCGGCTACTTACGCTGAACACCAGCCCGCGCCACCTCACCGTCGAGGCAAAGAGGTAGCGGCTCCGGGCTATACCTACGACTTACGTCAAGACCTAGACAATAGAGCGGGTCAGACTAGATCAATCTACAAATCTAGGGGACACGCTCCAACACGAGACGACGGCCATCAAGCTTGGCGCGATAAGCATAACCAAACTCGGGCCGAACACCAAACATGGATGTCATCCAAACTCTATCGTGACGTTGCCCGATACAGAGGCGCCACACACCCCTTGTGCTTTACCGATGAGGTAATGCAGCACCAGTTTCTAGAAGGGTTTAAACCCGTAAACATTGAAGCATATGATGGAACGATAGATCCCGCTGTATGGATTAAAGATTTTCTTCTCCATATTGACATGGCTCACGGTGACGATCTCCACGCCATTAAATACCTCCCCCTTAAGCTAAAAGGACTAGCACGACACTGGTTGAATAGCCTCCCAGAGAACTCTATTGGCAGCTGGGAAGACTTAGAAGATGCTTTTCGAGACAACTTCCAAGGAACTTCTGTCCGGCCACCGGATGCGGATGCCTTTAGTCACATAGACCAGCAACCCGGAGAGTCATCCCACAAATTCTGGACTCAGTTCTTAATTAAAAAGAACCAAATCATCGACTGTCCGGACGCCGAAGCCTTAGCGGCCTTTAAACACAACGTCCATGATGAATGGCTCGCCCGACACCGCGGTCAGGAAAAGCCGAAGACTATGGCAGCTCTTACTGCACTTATGACCCGCTTCTGCGTGGGCGAAGATAGCTGGTTGGCTTATAGAAGCAACAGTACCAGCGACCCTGGCACCTCTGAAGCCAGGGATGGCAACGGAAGGCCACGACATAACAAAAACAAGTGTCGGAACAACAATGAAGAAACTGGAGATACGGCAGTCAACGCCGGATTCAGTGGCTCCAAACCCGGTCAGCGGAAGAAGCCATTCGAAGGAAATAGAGACGGTCCATCTAATTTGGATAAGATACTAGACAGAACTTGCCAGATTCATGGCACCCTCGACAAGCCTACCAACCACTCCAACAGAAACTGCTGGGTTTTTAAATAGGCCGGTAAGTTAAATACCGAACACAAGGGGAAAGGCCTCAAAGCGAGGACGATGATGAGCCTCGTCCACCAAACACAGGGGGACAGAAGAAATCCCCCCCCCCCGAGGAGAAAACACTGAACATGATATATGTCACACATATCACCAAGAGGGAGCGCAAGCGCGCACTAAGGGACGTCTACACCATCGAGAATGTTGCCCCAAAATTCAACCCATGGTCAGCTAGTCCGATCACCTTCGATCGCAGGGACCACCCAACTAGTATCCGTCATGGAGGTTCATCGGCCCTAGTACTCGACCCAACCATTGATGGATACCATCTCACTCGAATCCTTATGGACAGCGGTAGCAGTCTTAACCTGATTTATCAAGACACTATCCGTAAGATGGGTATTGACCCGTCAAGAATCAAGCCCAGTAACACTACCTTTAAAGGAGTGATTCCAGGCGTAGAGGCCCGCTGCACGGGCTCCTTAAAATTGGAAGTACTCTTTGGTTCGCCGGACAACTTCCGAAGCGAAGACTTAATCTTCGGCATTGTCCCTTTTCGCAGTGGTTATCACGCGCTGCTCGGACGAACTGCTTTCACCCGTTTTAATGCAGTCCCGCGCTATGCTTACTTAAAGCTCAAAACGCCCAGACCGCACGACATTATCACAGTCAATGGAAATATGGAGCGCTCCCTCTGTACTTTGGAGCACACCGCGGCCCTTGCAGCCGAAGTACAGAGCGGCGTCATCAAGCCGAACAATTCATCGGTCATTAAGACACCTGTCACTGCCAAACGAGTCCGGTCCACTCTATAGAATGACAGTTCGATGGATCCAGAGCTTGAATAGCAGTTTCTCCTCCGTCGATCGCCCCATGAAACCACGGCATAGTATCGCGCGTGCATAATTACGCACTTAAAACACCTTGGGCAGCGACGGAGGCACACTGTGGAAAAGGTCTATAGTGTGGCTTCACCCTATCGGACCTTAACTTTTTCTCCTTCTTTCCTTTTTCTTCCTCTCTCATACTACAGGTTCATTAGAAACCTACCTACCCTATGGTCATGCAAGGGACCTTTTTAGGCCCCCCTTTCGCATAGACGACCATCGACTTCTCCTCTCAAAGGATTTTTCACCAAGGAGAAACGGCGCAGACGTGCGGCAGGGCACCACTGGGATCTTCAAGACTACCTTTTCTTTTAGGCCCTGTAAAGCTTCCCCTCGTGTTCAAATTCTCGGCATGTCAAAATAGCCTTGATGTTGATGGCACTATCTGTAATAGCACGTCTTGACTTATTAATCATGGTATAAAGGAAACAGTTGATCGCCAACTTCTGTTTGGTATTGGTTTATTTTACCATCTATATTCCCTCCTTGCTTCAGATTGCCACATATGCTTTGGTCCGGCCTAAATGCCAGGGGCTCTATCCGGCTATGCATATTTTCAAAAGTCCGAACACCTATAGGGAACTCTTCGGCGTCCCGAATATTGCATTATATGCATCAGCCCCGAATCATGTCTTTGGTCTATAGTTGGGTTGCCCGGCTCCTATGATTACCACCTTATGTTCTGCTAGTTCGGCTAAGGTAGTAAAGGGAGAACTACTGCGATTGTGTTTTTGGTTTGTCCGGTCAAATACCTTAGTAGAGGGCCATAGTTTTCACTAGAGGCTTCTCTCTTGAAAATAGCATACACTGGGTAAACAAATTACTGTCGGGCAATTGATAGAAAAGCGAATAATCATGATGATATCCAAGGCAATGATCATGTATATAGGCATCACGTCCGAAACAAGTACACCGACTCCTGCCTGCATCTACTACTATTACTCCACACATCAACCGATATCCAGCATGCATCGAGAGTATTAAGTTCATAAGGAATGGAGTAACGCCTTAAGCAAGATGACATGATGTAGACAAAGTAAACTCAACAATATGAATAAACCTCGTTGTTTTACCCTTAATGGCAACAATACAAATACGTGTCTTGTCCCCTTCTGTCATTGGGTTATATATCAGTGCAAGATTGAACCCATCACAAAGCACCTCTCCCATTGCAAGATAAATCAATCTAGTTGGCCAAACCAAATCAATAGATCGGAGAGAAATACAAAGCTGTAATAATCATGCATAAAAGATTTCAGAGAAGATTCAAATAATATTCATGATAAATCTCATCATAAACCCACAATTCATTGGATCCCAACAAACACACCGCAAAAAGGATTAGATCGAACAGATCTCCAAGAACATCAAGGAGAACATCGTATTGAAGATCAAAGAGAGAGAAGAAGCCATCTAGCTAGTAGCTATGGACCCGTAGGTCTGTGGTAAACTACTCACACATCATCGGAATGGCAACAAGGTTGATGTAGAGCCCCTCCATGGTCGATTCCCCCTCCAGTAGAGTGCCGGAAAAGGCCTCCATATGTTATCTCACGAGAACAGAAACTTGCGGCGGTGAAAAAGTATTTGGGGTGGCTCTCTGATGTCTGAGGAATACTTGAGAAGTTATAGAGGCAGAATTAGGACAAGAGGTGCCATGACAGGCCCACAAGCCAGGGGCGCGCCTCCCGAGCTGGTCGCTCCCTTATGGCTCGTCAAGGCTTCTCCCAAACCTTCTAGGGTCCCTTCTGGTCTAGAAAAAATTAATCCAAGTTTTTTCTCCATTTGGACTCTGTTTGATATTGATTTTCTGAAAAGCCAAAAACAAGAAGAAAAACAGCAACTGGCACTGGGCACTTGGTTAATAGGTTAGTCCCCAAAAAAGATATATAATTGCATATATTTGCATAATAAGCATCCAAGATTGATACTATAATAGCATGGAACGATAAAAAATTATAGATACGTTAGAGACGTATCATAGACACAAACTCCTCATCGTCGGATGAAGAATCATTCAAGTCACAAATGAAATTGTGGAAAAAGAACTCGTCAGCGGAGCCCATTTGTACCTTGCGGGCAAATCGTCGAACAACTTGCGGGCGTCATTGAAGAAGCTGGCCGGTGAAGAGCGATGCACCTCCCCTGGACTAGGTAGCAGGCCCTGTCGGCGTCCAGCGAGCATGGCGGCATCAGGTGAGTGAGGTCGCCGCGCTTTTGTCTGCTCCAGGCAGGGCCAGGGCGTGGGAGCGAGGTGGTGCTAGAGGCGATGTCAGGAAAGCTACGGCGGAGGCGAGGCGAGGCGATGGTGGCGACGATGTTGGAGGGTGGCGTGCTTGGGGGGAGGTATGTGGGTACGGATGGCTGGCCTGGGCACCGGAATTGGGCGGCCAGGTGTGCTGGCTGTCGATGGGAGGAAGAGACTGGCCTATATGCCATCGACTGGTGGGCTAGGGGGAGGAGTAGGCGAGCATCATGTGTGTCCTCCTCGTGTCCGTTCCAAAGCAAACATGGCCCAAATTTGGGCTTGGAATGGGTCTCCCGGCGGAGAAAAAGCGGTTGCGTGTCCGTTTGTGTTGGCGCGTTGGTCTGACTTTTGTGTCCATTTCGATCCAAATGAACACCTGCGGACGAAATGGGTCAGCGCGTTGGACTTTCTCTGAGGCATGGGCAAGTATGTTTTTATTTCGTTTTCTTTTGCGGCGCTGGCATTCATTTTGTGAAGGAAAGTCGTCTATGACTTCCTTTCATAACGTCAGCTGGATCCTCTAACGCTAAGAAGTGAAGTGAGGGTGACTTCTCTTGACAATAAACGGACTTTGGAGGAAATAAAACAGACTAGGATGCCCCAACCTCAAGCTCTCCCGTGTGTCGTAGGCTTGTCGTTGTCTGTGTCTTTCTCCGAGAGCAGCGGATGTCACGGTTTTGACAATGGTGGTACATGGAGCTGGAGTACCTTGTAGTAGTGGAACTTCTGAATGGCCATCAAGTCGAGGGTTGTGAGATGGCCCAGGAATATTGGTAATGTGCCGATGAAGCTACCTGCATCCTCCCGTCAAAGAATCGGAGACACGGACGACGAAGAGACGATGGTGGCTTGAGACGACAAATCAACATCGGCGCCGGCAAGGTTGATGAATCAACAATGGCAGTGGTGGTTGATTTGAGGGCTAAGGCATGGGCAAGTATGTTTTTATTTTCTTTTTCTTTCACAGCACTAGCATTCATTTTTTTGAAGGAAAGTCATCTTTAATGTTTGAGGATCTAGCTCCATCCTTTCCACATTAGCACGAGCGAGCTCCAGCACTGGAACTGTACCCAACAAAATTGATGTACACAGTGGCGAATCCAGGATAGAAATAAAGCACAAAGCTAAGGGATTGTTTGGGTAAGAATGATCAAGGATTTGGAGAACTGGATTTGTTAAACTTGATTTCTAGTGTATGATACATTTTCAATGCATCTATAATTTGTAAAGTATTCATTCTTTATTTACATCAATTATATATGTTTTGGTGCATTTTTATATATTTTTTATGAACTAACCTATTATTCTAGTGCCCAGTGCCAAATCTCATTTTCTGCGTGTTTTTGGTTTCGTAGGAAATCCACATCTAGATAGGTCCAAATATGATGACAATTTTTTCTGGACCAAGAAGGACCCTAAAGCATTGAAAGTCAACGAGAAGATACCCGAGGGCCCCACAAGGCTAGGGGGTGGTTGCGCTGCCTAAGCTTGTGCCCCCGACACCCTTTTTGATGTGATTCGAATGCTACAATTTCCTATAAATACTAAGACCCTCCGTTGTACCCTGAGAACAATTTTTTCACCGCTGCAAGTTCCTGTTTCATGACGATCCATCTGGCGGCCTTCTCCTGCACTCTACCGAAGGGGGAACCCTCCCTAGAGGCCTCTTCATCAACCTTATTTTCTCCATGGTGATATGTGAGTAGTTCATCCTCGGGGTTGAGGGTATGTACTAGTAGCTATGTGTTTAATCTCTCCCTCTCTCTCTCTCTCATGTTCTTGGTGGATTTGATCTTGATGTATCCTGAGCTTGATTAATAAATTTGGATCTTATGATGTTCATCTCTCTCTTTTGGGGTGAATTGAGTGTTGCTCTTTGAATTTTCTTTATGTTGGATTGAATACTTTGGATTTGAGATCATGCATGACTAGTAATTAACTTGTTGATACACCTGGTGACATTGGGGTAATTTAGCATAATGGTTGAACGATATGTATCATACGGTGTTGTCGTAGTACGGTCTCTAAGGCTACCTGTGACACTTTGGGGTGGTTCAATAGATTGATTGGAAACGCAACTTTGAGGTGATTTTCTACCTACGTGATTTCATCCTACTTTCACCAATATAGAAACTTTGGAGTGATTATTTCCTGCACTTTGAGGGACTATCATGTGTTGGAAATATGCCTTAGAGGCAATAGTATTTGTATTATTATATTTCCATATTCATAGTTAAAGATTTTATATTCTATGCTATAACTGCTATGATCATGGAATATGCGATTCAGTGAAAAACTCATATGCACATGTGGAATGATAAACGCTAAAATAAAAGGTTGTTCCTAGTCTCGCCTTTAAGACTAGCTCAAGTGTTGTTGGTGATCACGTTTTCACTTATCACAACTCCAAATAAAAGGTTGTTCCTAGTCTCACCTTAGGATATTGTTAGTGTAACGATGATCCTAAAACAACATTGAGATTATGATGTTGGAAGAACGATCATATTGAACCGACCCAATCTTGTTTGTTATGAATTGAGTTTATATCGTCTGCATTCAATTGTAATAACACAGAGTGTTAACGTGTGATATTGCTCCTTAGACCATGAGAGCATCGTGCTCACTTATCAAAACTCCAAATGAGCTGAAACTTTACGGGGATTTTTTTATGGAATATATGAGAAATATTGGAGCCAAGAAGTACCAGAGGGGCCCACCAGGTGGGCACAACCCACCTGGGCGCGCCCTGGTGGGTTGTGCTCCCCTCGGCCCACCTCCGGTGCTCGTCTTCGGGTATATAAGTCATTTTGACCTAAAAAAATAAGGAGAGGACTTTCGGGACGGAGCGCCGCCGTCTCGAGGCAGAACTTGGGCAGGAGCACTTTTGCCCTTCGGTGGAGCGATTCTGCCGGGGAACTTCCCTCCCGGAGGGGGAAATCATCGTCATCATCATCACCAACAACTCTCCCATCTTGGGGAGGGAAATATCCATCAACATCTTCAACAAAACCATCTCCTCTCAAACCCTAGTTCATCTCTTGTGTTCAATCTTTGTACCGGAACTATAGATTGGTGCTTGTGGGTGACTAGTAGTGTTGATTACATCTTGCAGTTGATTACTATATGGTTTATTTGGTGGAAGATTATATGTTCAGATCCAATATGCTATTTAATACCCCTCTGATCTTGAGCATGATTATTATTTGTGAGTAGTTACTTTTGTTCTTGAGGTCATCGGAGAAATCATGTTGAAAGTAATCATGTGAACTTGATATGTGTTCGATATTTTGATAGTATGTATGTTGTGATTCCCTTAGTGGTGTCATGTGAACGTCGACTACATGACACTTCACCATATTTGGGCCTAAGGGAATGCATTGTGGATTAGTTATTAGATTATGGGTTGCGAGAGTGACAGAAGCTTAAACCCTAGTTTATGTGCTATTCGGCAAGGGACCGATTGGATCCAAAAGTTTAATGCTATGGTTAGAATTTATTCTTAATACTTCTCTCATAGTTGCAGGAGATGGAACTGAACATCCTGATTTGCACTTGATCTATGTGGAAGAAATTTATGGATTGTTTAAGCTTGCAGGTTTACCCGGAGATGAAGTTAAGAAGAAGGTTTTCCCTTTATCTTTGAAGGGAAAAGAATTGGCATGGTATAGGCTATGCAATGATATTGGATCTTGGAATTGGAATCGATTGAAATTGGAGTTTCACCAAAAAAATTATCCTATGCATCTAGTTCATCGTGATCGGAATTACATATATAATTTTTGGCCTCATGAAGGAGAAAGTATCACTCTAGCTTGGGGGAGGCTTAAGTCAATGTTATATTCATGCCCCAATCATGAGCTCTCAAGAGAAATTATTATCCAGAATTTTTATGCTCGGCTTTCTCATAATGATCGATCCATGCTCGATACTTCTTGTGCTGGTTCTTTTATGAAGAAGACTATTGAATTCCAGTGGGATCTTTTGGAAAGAATTAAACGCAACTCTGAAGATTGGGAACTCGGCGAAGGTAAAGAGTCAGGTATTAAGCTTAAGTATGATTGTGTTAAATCTTTTATGAATACCGATGCTTTTCAAAAGTTTAGCACTAAGTTTGGACTTGACTCTGAGATAGTAGCCTCCTTTTGTGAATCATTTGCTACTCATATTGATCTCCCTAAGGAGAAGTGGTTTAAATATCACCCACCTATTAAATAAGAAATTAAAGAATCGGTACTAGCTAAAGAGGAAACCATAATTTATAATGTTGATCCAGTTGTTCCTACTGCTTATATTGAGAAACCGCCTTTCCCCATTAGGAACATGCTAAAGTTTCAACTGTGGTTGACAAAAGTTATATTAGAACACCAAAACCTAATGAACAAATCAAATTAGAACCTAGTGTTGCTATGGGTAAGGATCTCCTGGAAGAAAATATAGATGGGCATGTTATTTAATTCTGTAATGAAGCTACTAGAATTGCCAAACCTGATAAAGAGGATAAACATAGACCCGTTGTTGGCATGCTTGTTGTCTCAGTTAAAATAGGAGATCACTCTTATCATGGTTTATGTGACATAGGTGCTAGCGTGAGTGCTATTCCCTTTACTCTATATCAAGAAATTATGGATGATATAGCACCCGCTGAAATAGAAGAAATAGATGCTACTATTAAACTTGCTAATAGAGAAACCATCACACCACTTGGGATTGTTAGAGATGTTGAAGTCTTGTGTGGGAAAATAAAATACCCTACTGATTTTCTTGTTCTTGGTTCCCCACAAGATGACTTTTGTCCCATTATTTTTTGTAGACCTTTCTTGAACACCGTTAATATTAAGGGCCATTTGCACTTATGTCCCTAACTCGAACCACCTAATCAGATATACCCCTAATTCGAAAGCCTGCTCAAAAATGCCCCTCCGCCGTTAGGTGCCCTTACAGAAATGCCCTTCTGCGCCGTTACCGTCCGGTCAAAGAACTTTGACCGTCCTAAAAAAATAGCAAAAAAACTTCTAAAATTTTGTGAGATCGAAATTACTCATGTGCGTGCAAATTTTCTTGCTATTTGGACATTCCAGGAGCTCGTGGCGAGGAAAAATAGTTAATCCGTACTCTTGTGAACAATAAATTAGAAATAAAATAGCAAGTAAATTAAAAAAATATGAAATGTTTTGGCATCAAAGAGGCTTGGGTGGACAAGGTGCTTGCAAGTTTTTGTGATAAAATGACATGCGAGGAGCTCTAGCAAAAAAATACAAAATAGTAATTTTTTTCCAAAGTTTTTTCCCAAGCCAAATTTTGCTCCACGAGCTCCTACAGTGTCCAAACACAACAAAAATTTGCACGCACCTTGTAGACCCAAGCCTCTTTGATGCCAAAATTTTTCATATTTTTTTGAATTTTCTTGCAATTTTTTTGAATTTACTGTTCACAAGCATATATATTTACTGTTTTTTCTTTGCCACGACCTCCTGGAATTTCCAAATAGCACAAAAATTTGCACCCATCTTGTGAACCTGAGTATCTTTGATCCCACAAAATTTCAGATTTTTTAGATTTTTTAGATTTTTTTCTATTTTTTCAGGATGGTCAAAGCCCTTTGACCGGACGGTAACGGTGCATAAGGGCATTTCTTTAAGGGCACCTAACGGCGGAGGGGCATTTTTGAGCAGGCTTTCGAATTAGGGGCAAATGTGAGTAGTGGGTTCGAGTTAGGGACACAGATGTAAAAGACCCTAATATTAAAATAGATTGTGAGAAACAAATGTCGGTGTTAGCTTTGGTGATGTGTCTCATAAGTTTAATTTTTCCAGGTTTAGTAGAAAACCTCATAAAGAAAGAATTGCCTAGTAAGGATGAAATAATTGGTCTTGCCTCTATTGTTGTACCTCCTACTAATCCTTTAGAACAATATCTGCTAGACCATGGAAATGATTTACACATGCATGAAAGAAATGAAATAGATAGAAACTTATTCGAACAACAACCTCTTCTTAAACATAGTTTGCCTATTGAGACTCTAGGAGGTCATCCTCCACCTAAAGGTGATCCTATGTTTGAATTAAAACAATTGGCAGACACTTTGAAATATGCTTATCTTGATGAAAAGAAGATATATCCTGTTTTTATTAGTCCTAACCTTTCAGAACATGAAGAAGAAAGATTATTGAAAGTTCTAAGGAAGCACCCAGCTGCTATTGGATATACTCTTGATGATCTGAAGGGCATTAGTCCCACTCTATGTCAGCACAATATTAATATGGAACCTGATGCTAAACCCGTTGTTGATCACTAACGTCAGTTAAATCCAAAGATGAAGAAAGTGGTAAGAATGCAAATATTAAATCTTCTGGAAGCAGATATAATCTATCCTATAGCTGATAGTAGATGGGTAAGTCCTATTCATTGTGTCCCTAAAAAGGGAGGTATTACTGTTGTTCCAAATGATAAGAATGAACTTATTCCACAAAGAATTGTTACAGGCTATAGAAGGGTAATTGATTTTAGAAAATTGAACAAAGCAACTAGAAAAGATCACTACCCTCTACCTTTTATAGATCAAATGCTAGAAAGATTATCTAAGCACACACATTTTTGTTTCCTTGATGGATACTCTGTTTTTTCACAAATACCTGTTTCTCAACCTGATCAAGAAAAGACAACTTTCACTTGTCCCTTTGGAACTTATGCTTATAGACGTATGCCTTTTGGTTTATGCACCGCTACCTTTCAAAGATGTATGACTGCTATATTCTCTGACTTTTGTGAAGAGATTGTAGAGGTTTTCATGGATGACTTCTCTGTTTATGGGAAGTCTTTTGATGATTGTTTAAACAATCTTGATCGAGTTTTGCAGAGATGCGAGCAAACGAATATTGTCTTGAATTGAGAGAAGTGCCACTTTATGGTTAATGAAGGTATTGTTTTGGGCCATAAAATTTCGGAAAGAGGTATTGAGGTGGACAAAGCTAAGGTTGATGCAGTTGAGAAAATGCCATGTCCTAAAGATATCAAAGGTATTCGTAGTTTCTTAGGTCATGATGGTTTCTATAGGAGATTTATCAAAGACTTTTCTAAAATTTCTAGGCCGCGCCCCTCACAAATCTTTTGCAAAAGTATGTTCCTTTTGTTTTTGATGATGATTGTTTAGAAGCCTGCCTTTTGAAATTATGTGTGATGCTAGTGATTATGCCGTTGGTGCTGTTCTAGAACAAAGAGTTGATAAGAACTAAATGCTATTCATTATGCCAGTAAAACTCTCGATAGTGCTCAAAGAAATTATGCTACTACTGAAAAATAATTTCTAGCAGTGGTGTTTGCTTGTGATAAATTTAGATCTTACATTGTTGATTCAAAAGTAATTGTTCACACCGACCATGGTGCTATTCAATATCTTATGGAAAAGAAAGATGCTAAACCTAGAGTTATTCGTTGGGTTCTCTTGCTACAAGAATTTGATATACATATCACTGATAGAAAAGGAGCAGATAACCCAGTAGCTAACTTGTCTAGGTAAGAAAATGTCCTTGATGACCCACTACCTATTGATGATAGTTTTCCTGATGAGCAGTTAGCTGCAATAAATGTTTCTCATAACACTCCTTGGTATGCTGACTATGCTAATTACATTGTTGCTAAATATTTACCACCTAGCTTCACATACCAACAAAAGAAAAAAATATTTTATGATTTAAGACACTACTTTTGGGATGACCCACATCTTTATAAAGAAGGAGTAGATGGTATTATTAGATGTTGTGTACATGAGCATGAACAGGGACAAATCCTACGGAAATGTCACTCCGAAGCTTATGGAGGACATCATGCGGGAGACAGAACTTCTCACAAGGTATTGCAGTCTGGATTTTATTGGCCTACTCTCTTCAAGGATGCCCGTAAGTTCGTCTTATCTTGTGATGAATGTCAAAGAATGGGTAATATCGGTAAGCGTCAAGAAATGCCTATGAATTATTCACTTGTTGTTGAACCATTTGATGTTTGGGGATTTAATTACATGGGACCTTTTCCTTCCTCTAATGGGTATACACATATTTTGGTTGCTGATGATTATGTAACTAAGTGGGTAGAAGTTATTCCAACTAGTAATGCTGATCTTAACACCTCTATTAAAATGCTTAAGGAAATTATTTTCCCAAGGTTTGGAGTCCCTAAAATGCTGATCTCCAGTTCCCATTAGCTTGATGGATTCACTAGGTGGAACTTCATCTAGCACATTTGGCAGATGCTCTCTTTGCGAGCCGTTAGTCTCATCGAACCGCACATCCACAGTTTCAACCACTTTATAGTGAAAGAGGTTGAAGACTCTATAGGAGTGCGAATCCTTTCCGTAACCAAGCATAAAACCTTCATGTGCTTTCGATGCAAATTTTGAAGTGTGATGTGGATCCTTGATCCAGCACCTAGCACCAAATACTCTGAAGTAACTGACATTTGGCTTCTTACCAGTGAGGAGTTCATAGGATGTCTTCTTCAGAAGCTTGTGAAGATAAACACGGTTGATGACATGGCATGCAGTATCAATAGCTTCAGGCCACAACTTTCTTGGAGTCTTGTATTCATCAAGCATCATCCGTGCCATCTCAATGAGTGTTCTGTTATTGCGCTCCACGATGCCATTCTGCTGAGATGTGTACGGAGCTGAGAACTCATGAGTGATGCCCAATGTAAGCAGGTAAAGGTCGAGGCCGGTGTTCTTGAACTCTGTGCCGTTGTCACTTCTAATATGCTTGATCTTGACGCCATAATTGTTCATGGCATGGTTGGCGAAGCGTCTGAAGACATCCTGCACTTCAGTCTTGTAGAGAATTATATGCACCCACGTATATCTTGAATAATCATCAACAATGACGAAGCCATAGAGACAAGCAGTAGTAGTGAGAGTAGAGTAGTGAGTAGGGCCAAATAAGTCCATGTGTAGCAGCTCGAAGGGTTGAGATGTCGTCATGATTGTCTTCGAGGGATGCTTAGCCCTTGTCATCTTTCTAGCTTCGCAGGCACCGCACGGATGATCTTTCTTGAACTTGATGCCGTCGATGCCTATGACGTGCTTCTTCTTTGCGAGAGTGTGCAGGTTCCTCATGCCAGCATGCCCTAGCCATCGATGCCAGAGCCAGCACTCTGAAGCTTTTGCTAGAAGACATACGACAAGCTGTGGTCCTGCTGAGAAATCTACCATGTACAGATCATCTTTCCGGTACCCTTCAAAGACTAGAGACTTGTGAGATTCCATTAGTACAAGGCAATGATATTTTCCAAATATCACAATCATGTTCAAGTCACAAAGCATTGAGACAGACATTAAGTTGAAACCAAGGGATTCAACAAGCATCACTTTATCCATGTGTTGATCCTTTGAGATTGCAACTCTACCTAGACCCAATACCTTGCTTTTACCAGTGTCAGCAAATGTGATGTGACTCTTGTTAGATGGACGTAAAGTTGAGTCCATGAGAAGACTTCGATCACCAGTCATATGATTAGTGCATTCGCTGTCCATAATCCATTCTGAAGCATGAGGTGTCATACCCTACAGTACAGTTAGGGGGATAGGCTTCACCAAGAGTATTGTGAAGCATAAACATTTGACGCACAAGAGGATTATCAAAGCTCAGATCAAGATTAGGACTGATAGGATGATTGGCAAGCTATTCAGGAACAAAATACATAGTGAGACCATTTGGGCATTTGATCTTGCGCCCTACAAGATGTTTTAGGTCCCCAACATTAGCATCAGACGCATTTGATTTTCGGCTGGAGACCTTTCCATGCAGAAGAAAGTTAATTCTTCTTAACCACCCACATCTTTGGGGGTGACTTAGAAGCAATGAGTCTAAGTGCAGCATCTAAGAACTTCGGCTTTGAAGCCCTAGCAAATAGCCTTGTAGGAGGTGAATAGTACTCATATGAATAAGCAAAAAAGTTATTTGTTTTATGAACATAGCGGTTTGAAGAAACACGCTCATATTCATAAGTCTGAGTATGATTTCCCTGCAAAACATTGGCATTAGGGTGACTCAGGTGAGTCCTCTATCTGTATGAAGCCTTTGGACCATATGAGACCATTGGTCTGGGATTTGTCTTCTTCCCAGGCGGTGTCATGGTGACATTCACACGAAGATTCTCAAGACAACTTTTGGGAACCCAGATCTCCTTCATAGGTGGCCCGTTCCTGCAGTTAGTACCAATATACCTGGCAAACACTTCACCATTCTGATTCTTAAACAGTTTATAGTTTGCATCAAAGGATTCATCAATGATAATAGGGTTAGCACAAGTGAAGCCAGATAAGGTGGATGGATCCACTGAAGGTCCCTTTGCAGCAACCCATGTGGTTTTGGGGTACTGCTCAGGCTTCCAGTAGGAGCCATCAACATTCATTTTCCTCTCGAACCCAACACCCTCTTTCCTAGGGTTTCGGTTCAGAATCCACTTTTTGAGGACATCGCACAGTGGATGATGCCCTTTGAGACTTTTGTACATCCCTGTTTCAAGCAATGTCTTCAACCTAGCATTTTCATCAGCAATAGTAGTGGTATCCTCAGCAGAGGGGTTAGTTACCACATCAACAGTTGAAGATATTGCAACAGTAGCAGCAGTAGAACATTCAGCAACAGAAGTAGCGCTATCACACTCAAGGCATTTTAGACATGGTGGTTCAAATCTTTCCTGAGCGGGACTGATTAGTTGAGCACGAAGTGACTCATTCTCTTTTGAAGATCTTCATGAGCCGCTCTCAATTTCTCAAGCTCTTGCTTCCTTTGAAGATAATCATAGGAAAGCTTTTCATGAGTGGTTGAGAGCGTTTCATGACCACTTTCAAGTTCCTGGTACTTAACATGAAGATTTTTTATGTCTTCAATTAAGGACTGAGAATGGGTCATTTCCGCATCCAACAGGTCATCGCTTTTGTCTAACAGTTGTTGAGTATGTTCCATAGCTTTCTGTTGTTCAGTTGAAATTTTAGCAAGTGTTTTGTAGCTGGGTTTGCATTCACAATCAAAGACATCTTCACTTGATGTTTGAAAGTAAGCATCACGTGATTTTACCTTGGCACCTCGTGCCATGAAGCGGTAGGTGGGAGCAGAGTCATCCTTGTCATTACCATCGGCGTTGGTGACGGGGCCATTGTCTTCAATGTTGAAGATGGACTTGACAACGTAGGCTGTAGCTAGAGCCAGACTTGCAACGCCAGGGTTGGACTCCTCCTTAGAATCCACCTCCGCCTCCTCAGAAGCAGACTCCTCCTCTGAATCAATCTCCTTGCCAACAAAAGCACGAGCCTTGCCAGATGAGCTCTTCTTATGAGATGAAGACTTGGACGAGGACTTGGAAGAAGACTTTGAGGATTTCTTCTTCTTCTTGTCATCAGAGTCATATTCCTTGCTCTTCTTCTTCTTGTTGTTCTCATTGTCCCACTGTGGACACTCAGAGATGTAGTGTCCAGGCTTCTTGCACTTGTGACATGTTCTCTTCTTGTAATCATGAGTGGAAGCTTCATCATTTCTCGAGCTGGATCGTGAAGACTTTCTGAAGCCCTTCTTCTTAGTGACCTTTTGGAACTTCTTCACAAGCATAGCAAGCTCCTTTCCAATGTCTTCAGGATCACCAGAACTGCAGTCGGATTCTTCTTCAGATGAGGAAACAAATCTTGCCTTCAAAGCGCGAGTTCGGCCATAGTTGGGACCATAGATATCTCTTTTCTCAGGTAGCTAGAACTCATGTGTGTTGAGCCTCTCTAGTTCAGACGGATCAAGTGTCTTGAAGTCAGGGTGTTCTTGTATCATCAGGGCAAGGGTGTCGAACGAGCTGTAAAGTGATCTCAGCAGTGTCTTAACGATTTCATGCTTGGTGATCTCAGTGGAGCCGAGAGCACGAAGCTCATTTGTGATGTCAGTGAGGCGATCAAACATGAGCTGGACATTCTCATTGTCGTTTCTCTTGAAGCAGTTGAAGAGGTTGCGAAGAACACTGATCCTCTGATCTCTCTGGGTTGAGACGCCTTCGTTGACATTGGAGAGCCAGTCCCAGACTAGCTTTGACGTTTCTAGAGCAGTCACACGGCCATACTGTCCTTTGGTCAGATGACCACAGATGATGTTCTTGGCGGTAGAATCCAGTTGAATGAACTTCTTGACATCAGCAGGGGTGACACCCTTCACCAGTCTTGGGAACACCATTCTTGACGACATACCAGAGGTCGACATCAATGGCTTCAAGACGCATGCCGATCTTATTCTTCCAGTAGGGATATTCAGTTCCATCGAAGATGGGGCAAGCAGCGGAGACTTTGATTATCCCTGCAGTCGACATAGCTAAAACTCCAGGTGGCTAAACCAAATCACACAGAACAAGGGAGTACCTTCTCTGATACCAATTGAAAATGCTAGTTATCGACTAGAGGGGGGTGAATAGGCGATTTTTATGAAAGTCTTTAAAACATGAGAGTTTCGAAGACAAACAATAAAAATGAACCTATTGATATGCAGCGAAAGGTAGACTACACTAAGCAAGCCATAGTCAAGTATTCAATGAAGTGAAAGCACGAAGACTTATAGCAGCTAGGTAGTAAAGATCAGGATGGAAGATAGTATGAAGCCAAACAACGATAGTAGTCACACAGTGAAGTCTAACAGGTAGTGCAAGCAGGCAGTGACTTCACGAAGACAAACTGTAAGTAAAGAGAGGGAAATGATAGAACCAGTCACTTGGTGAGGACAAAGGATTTGTTGGACCAGTGCCAGTTGCTGTGACAACTGTGCATCTGGTTAGGAAGGCTGAGATTTAACTCAGAAGACTGCGTCTTCACCTTATTCCCCTTGAGCTAAGGACACCCAGTCCTCGCCCAATCACTCTGGTAAGTCTTCAAGGTAGACTTCCAAACCTTCACAGACTTCGTTCACCGGCGATCCACAATGACTCTTGGATGCTCAGAACGCGATGCCTAACCGACTGGAGGATTCACAGTCCTCAAGTGTAACAAGTCTTTAGGTCACGCGGACAGAAAGACTTCAGTGATGCCTAACACTCTTTGGCTCTGAGTGTTTGGGCTTTGTCCTCACAGGGATTTCTCTCTCTCAAAGGCTTCGGAGGTGGGTTGCTCTCAAATGACAAAAGTCGTGCACTAACTCTGAGTAGCCACACTTTTATGGTGTAGGGGGTGGGCTATTTATAGCCACTAGGCAACCTGACCTGATTTGTCCGAAATGACCCTGGGTCACTAAGGAACTGACATGTGTTCCAACGGTTAGAATTCAAACACACGCGGCAGCTTGACTTGGGCTGCAAGTAAAGCTGACTCATCCAGCTCTGGATAAGATTTGCTCTCATTGTCTTCGCTCGAAGACATAGGATTTGGTTGAGCATCACTTCAGTCACTCTGACTTTGTTCACTGGGACCCCACTTAATAGTACGGTGGTTCCTATGAATCAACAAAGAAGAAAAGGAAACAACAAAACAACTATGTCTTCGCGCTCCATAGTCTTCACACGATGTCTTCTCATGTCATAGTCTTCAATGTGAATATCTTCACATACCAGCATTGTCTTCAGTGTCTTCATACATTTTTAGGGGTCATCTCCGGTAGGTAAACCGAATCAATGTGGGACTACTACCTGTGTTATCCTGCAATTCTCACAAACACATTAGTCCCTTAACCAGGTTTGTCGTCAATACTCCAAAACCAACTAGGGGTCGCACTAGATACACTTACAGATAGCTTCGATAGTCTGACAAATTCTTAAGGGCTTTCAAATTCTCAGTCTTCGGAGTCTTCAACCGTTGTAGTTCCCATTATTCAGATGCACGGTAAAAAAATTCTTCATTCTGTAGTGGTCTTGGTTGCCCGATATCTTTTACTTCTTGGAGTGGTCTCATCAGTCGAATTTTCCTATGGTCAAATGGGGAAAGGGGTATAGTCTCACTAAAAGGGAATATTTGAATAAGCTCAAAAGAGAAGAGAGGTAAAAGATCTTCTTGAAAATCAAGTTGTAGAAAAATCTTTCCTATGGGCTTGCCAGTTTCTAGGGATCACGTCCTACAGTCAACATGTGCTCTAATACCATCTTGTAGCGACCCGACCTCAGACGGTCAAGTCTCTGTGCTTAAGTGTCATCCCTGGATCACTATGCTGACACACACAGTACTCGAGGATTTATAACAGAGGTAAATCACATGTATAAAGTAACATAAATATTATTACCTCAATCCAAATAGCGGAAGTAACAACAAGGTTGTGGATTCCCGTCAACACCAACTACTAAGTTGAGTGTAGAAATCGTAACCCTAACGTATCACTTACTCGTCGTAAGAAATCCTGCAACATGAGACGTTGCAGCCACAAAGGGTCAGTACATTGAATGTACTGGCAAATTCACACCATAGGATAATGATGAATAATAGCTAACACTACATGCATATATGGCTGGTGGAGGCTCTAAGGTTATATTGTTTTTGCGAAAAGCCAATTTTTCCCTACTGCAAAGGAATATATTTTATTTAACTACAAAGTTTGTTGAAAGTATTGAGAAGGTTCCTCCAACTCAATCCCAAAGTAAATGATCATTAACCCAATCAACTTAATTAAATAAAGTGTTGAGACCAACAGGATAATCCAAATACCAGAGACTCAAGATGTCCATAACCGGGGACACGGCTAATCATGATTAGTTTGTACACTCTGCAGAGGTTTGCGCACTTTTCCCCACAAGACTAGAATACATCCATGGTCGGAGATTCGAGACACAGTCTTTCTGAAGCATTAACTCTCTACTCTGGATAGACCGTACCACCTACAACCCACTACATCTGCTAGTATACCTCTTCAAGAGCTTCACGCAACTTACTCAACTATGCTAGAGCCCATAATAGCTTGTGGCTGCACACGGAAGTTTCTAGCATGAATAATCTTATGATCCCTTTGAGCCTGGGTGGCGAACCATAGGGTGATCACACGGGTCCTCCGGGATCCCCTTGGGCAAGCACTGGGTTCTCCAGGTGCCCGGGCAGACCACTGGGTGCTCCACGGTGCCCCAACCAATCCACCCAGATGTGTATTAAACTAGCCACCTTAAGTTAACCATTAATAATAACTCTCACATCTGTCATGAATCACTCAAACCAAACCACGTCTATGAGCATAGCATAGCAGTATAAGCATAACGTAGTAGTAACTCCCAAGGTTTGAATATAAGACAATAGGTTCCTACCTCATCAACTACTTCCCAATACCCACATGTTATCAAATCCTAACCATGCAATGTTTTGAGGGTCGAAAGTAATGCATAAAAACTGGGTAATGAAAAGTATGATCAAAGTGTGAACTTGCCTGTACTGTTGATGAAGATGATTCGCACTCATAACTCCTGATAGCTCTACTTGTCACACTCCAGTCAATCTATCGTAAGCAAGCAATAGTATCCACACATAAGCATTCATGCAAAAGAATCGAAGAAAAGATCTCAGAAAACTTCGAAAACAAGCAAACAACTCTTGCAACAACAAAAAAATTTCTGATAGTACTAAAATTAAGTGAATTTGGTCTTATCAGAAAGTTTAGGTCAAGAGCTTCAATTATCAAAAAGAATCAATTAAATCGGAGTTATAGAACTCGAGTTATGAACAGAAAAAGTTTGAATATGAATCTGAACAAATTTCGAAATTTGAGAATTTCAAAAAAACTGATGTGACAGGTTCACTGGATAGGTGAAAACAAGACGAAACTATAGGCGCTGGTTTCATCTAATTTGGATGAATGAGTAAAAAGTTATGGCTATTTGAAAAATCAGGGCCAAGCTGTTTTATGGAAGAAAAATAACTACGGCTAAAAGAATTATAGGTCTAATGTATAAATACAGAGACTGATTGATAATCTAATTATTCCACCGTACTAGTCTAGAAATAAGTATAAAAAAACGAAGAAAGATACCTTTATAAGATAGAGAAAAGACGACTTTGGAGAGAAAAAAAATCTCCAGAAGTCCCGCCGGAGAGAAGAAATATTTTTTATTTAATGAATCTAGTCAAACTAAAATATTGATTTAACCCGAATCGGATGATTTTTTTGGAGGCTCTATGGGTCTATATTTATAGGTGGAAAAGAGGCTTAGAGGTCAAAGGCTAGGCAATGTGGGTCTAAACGTAGACGAAAAGAAGAGGAAAGAGAGAAGACGTGCCTTGTACGGGCCTAAAGACCTTCGGCCGGCGCGCGTACACTGCGCGCTGCAGTTTTATTTTTCTTGGAGCAATTGAAAAGAGAAAAAAACTATTGAAAAAAAATGTGAGGGAGGGATATGGCCGGCTGGGCCTGGCCCAAATAGGAGACAAAGAAAATGATGGGGCGCCCGCTGCTACAATGATGCGCACGTGGGCGACAGTTAGTGATGGGTCACATGTCCAATTTTATTTTTTAGATAAAAACGGAAAAGATAAACAGAAAGAAAAATAAAATATATCTTTCCATAGGCATATTATATATCAAATTTTCAGAAAATGATTTCCTTAAAGATGAACTTCCTAGCGTCAAATAAAATCTACAAATATTCAAGTAAATCAAATAGTGCTACTGTTGCACTAAAACCCAATAGAATTTATTTTAAAAATATAAAAATGATTTCAAATTTATTTCTCTCCAATTTTATATTGTAGGGAATCATTTTACCCTATTTTCCGTATATGTTTTATTTTTGAAGAAAAATAATTTGAATAAAACTCCAAATAACTCCAAATTGAAAATAATTTCAAAAGGACTTTAACTTTGATCCTTTTAAACTTCCAACTCATATTTAATATGTTTTGAAGAAGTCATTTTATCTTCTCTCATGAAAATCATTGAGTTGCTTAAAGTTTCTCAATTTGAAATATTTTCAAATGAAATTCAAATATTTTCAACAACCCTTTTCATTTAAATAAATGGAAGAAGTCATGTGATCTTCTCTCTAGGGTTTTGTATTTGAAAAGAATTTGAATTCATGGAGATCATAAATGCAAGATGAAAGTTTGGGAAAGTCCTTTTATTCCCTCTCATTTAACTTTCAAAACTTTCAAATTTCACTCACTTTCAGTCAATCAATCACACAACAATCAAACAATTAATCAAATCTATTTATTTAATATAAAATTCCAAAATTTAGAATTTTGGGATGTTACAAACCTACCACCCTTAAACTGAATCTCGTCCTCGAGATTCGGAGAGGCTGGAAAGAAATAGGTTAGGGTCGGGGTCTTCTCAAAATCCATCGATCGTCACCAGGGGTCTGGGGTGCTACCACCCTTAGAAGCATTGTTACTGTTCCATCAAAACTCATATACTCCATCCTTATTGTTGACAAGGTCGGTCTTCTCAGATTCTCAGGAAAATTCCTTCTCTGTCTCTTCAGGCAGCGGCATAACCTTTTCCTCAATTCTTCTATCCTTTCATCTTGGTAAGGTTCTTCTGTGACTGGGTCTTCTTAGCTGACAGGTCTGGCGCCAATACTAAACAACTATCGATATCTCATGGTGGTCATCAATTTATGGTTTCTCCTGCAGGAAATGGGTCTGGGTTGAACCTCACCGTATATCCTACGATTGGCAACAGCTGCCTTGTACAAGGGAAAATACTTATACCATTCTAAGGTTCAAACAAGGTTTAATATCACCGTCTCTCTACTATAGGTAAGTCACTCAGATTTACCATCCCATATAGCAGAGGCGAATAATAAGAGTAAGTCGGTATGGTGATCAATCCATCCCGCACCCAAACAATTACCCTGTATATGGTTTAGCGAATCTCGCATTCTAACACTCGGTCATCCTCACAAGCATTGCAGAATTTCTCTTGTTGACGAACCAAGTTCGGATAAATCCATTGATTCTGCACACCAAACAAACATCTATATCGTTCCTTCACAACTCTCAGGTTTTGCGTTACTCCTATAAAATCGTCTATCGATAAGGTCATAACTCCTTCCATGGTTTTTCCGTCAGCAAGAGTGTGCTTGCTTCTTGGAAGGTCCTGGGGCCTATGGGTTATGGCCCATCTCATCACTTGTAAACCTTGAACTCATCCTCGGGGCAACTGATCATTATTCCAACATCCAGCTTCCTAGCATTCTTAAATCCATCCAATTGTACTGTCTCATTCCTTCTATTGCTACCAAACTGAGATGTGATTACTCAGACTCATCATGGAGTTGCAATTGCTCCATATTTCCAACTTCATACCTCCTTTATGTCCAATAGTACTTCATCCCTTCATATTCCTGGGGTATCCCACGTATCGAGATAAAACTTATACTTATGAAGTCCACTCCGTGGAACATCATTATCTTTTCCGGGGGTCAGATCTCCTCACAGGGTACTACCACCCTTGAAATGCACAAATTCATCCATAGACCATATTTCTCATATCCTCGAAAATGGTCAAAATCTTTCTTCATAGAGTAACAACTCATAAAATCCAAATCAGTACCAACGATGCTAACTTTATTGATTCTCCAATTATTACAATCTCCTGCATTTCCCTTACATGCCTCAACTCATCCCCTCAATATAAAAGAATCGTTCCCACTACTACTACTATACTTCTCACAGACACAACTAATTATCACAAGTCTCCTTCTCCTTGGGACAATCTCTGGCAAAGTGCCCTGCTTCATTACAACGAAAACATATTACTTCTGACAAGTCTCGAGTTTTCCTCATGTTTACATAGCCTCCTTGGGTCCTCGGCTTCCTTTTTGGGCAACTGCTAAAGTAGTGCCGTGACTCCGTGCACTTAAAACATATGATATGACTCCGGTCTTTCCTGGAATCCAATCTATTTCTCTTCCTGGACTTTTCCATTCCAATCAGGGCTTCTATTTCCTGTGGGTCATACTCTACTTCCTCTGTCGGGAATTCTACTAGATCCCCATTCGGACAATTTTGGGAGATGTGTCCTTCTTCTCCACATGAATAGCATGACTTGGTGCAGGGTTTAATTGGGTCTTCTTAGGGTGTGTCCTCCACCTCTTCCTTCATCACAGGTTCTCCTAAAATTCCCATGAGGGCTCCTTTCGTTGCTTCCTTCTTCTGTTGAATGGTTCGTTGTACCATGGGGTAAATGTGACACTGAGCAGGGTAGTGGGTAGTCCCTTCACACATGAAACAAGTTACATGCCCAGTGGGGCATTCTTCAGTTGGGTGACTTCCTTCACAATTAGGGCATTCATCCTTATGTTCCTTATGGTTGTGTCCTATTTCTCCACAAAGTTTGCATGCACAAGGCTTCTTCATATCACTTCCATAAGGCTTCAAGTTCTGGGACACAAGCCGAGACTTTAGCAGAGTCAACTTAAATTCCTTCCAAGTGGTTGCTCCTTGCCATCCATTGATGGTTTGGTACATTCCCCACCAAGTAGCAGCACCTCTTTCAAAACACTGAAGAGCATGCTGGGTCATATCCTTTCCGGCTATGGTGTTATTCTCCATGTGATCCTCCATGTTCTGAATCCATCGGTGTGTCTCCAATTGACTCATCGGTCTTGAAAATATGGGTTCATCTCCATTCATCCTCTATTGGTTTCAAGGGTTTTGGGGTGAGATAGGAGAGATAGAGAGGGGTACACACAATGCAAACAATAGTTTTGAAAAGACTGGTTTTATTTGTGGCTGTCGGAAAACATCAAACAAATGACAGCTCACAAACGTCGCATCTAACGTAAGTATATAACAGGGGTTTGGTCTTCTAAAGGTCAATAAATCTTCAAAGTCATCAAACTCTTCAAGTCTTGTTCATGCCTCCGATGGCTTCTTCCGATCGTGTTTGTCCTTCTCAAGTTCTTTTGCCAGATCATCTCTATTGACACGAAGTCTCGCGTGACGTCCTTTAATATTTCTGGAGTTGCGTTCCAAACTTCTGGGTTTTCTATATCCTTGGCATGAACCATGGTCCTACTGTCCTTCAGTTCCTGACGAATCTCCGGTATCTTGAGGTTTTGCTCCTCCAGCTTGGCTACTTTCAGCTTCTGGGTCCTGAGTTCTTCATGAAATGCTTCCTTGTCAAATACAACTTCCTCCAGGTCCATCTAAAACTCCTGATGTAATTCTCCAGATCCTGGTGATACACCAGCTAAAGTTAAAACTTCATCTCTTGCTAATAGGTACTCCATCAGCCTTCCACCATCCAATCCTTCCATGCATATGCATGCTTAACTCAGCATGGTGACAATAGCATAAGCGAGCGATAACCTCATGGATAGCCGTGTTTCTTCCCTTGTCATTGCCACGAGCTATCATTCCATAGTGGATATCTCATGCCTTATAGTTTTCTTGACAACAACTAAGTTTTAACGCTCCATGTTCTGGTGTTTCTCTGACACTCCTTGATCTCGGGTATTGACAGTGAAAGTGCTAGTTATCGACTAGAGGGGGGTGAATAGGCAATTTTTATGAAAGTCTTTAAAACATGAGAGTTTCGAAGACAAACAATAAAAATGAACCTATTGATATGCAGCGGAAGGTAGACTACACTAAGCAAGCCATAGTCATGTATTCAATGAAGTGAAAGCACGAAGACTAATAGCAGCTAGGTAGTAAAGATCAGGATGGAAGGTAGTATGAAGCCAAACAACGATAGTAGTCACACAGTGAAGTCAAACAAGTAGTGCAAGCAGGCAATGACTTCACGAAGACAAACTGTAAGTAAAGAGAGGGAAAGGATAGAACCAGTCACTTGGTGAGGACAAAGGATTTGTTGGACCAGTTCCAGTTGTTGTGACAACTGTACGTCTGGTTAGGGAGGCTGAGATTTAACTCAGAAGACTGCGTCTTCACCTTATTTCCCTTGAGCTAAGGACACCCAGTCCTCGCCCAATCACTCTGGTAAGTCTTCAAGGTAGACTTCCAAACCTTCACAGACTTCGTTCACCCGCAATCCACAATGACTCTTGGATGCTCAGAATGCGACGCCTAATCGGCTGGAGGATTCACAGTCCTCAAGTGTAACAAGTCTTTAGGTCACACGGACAGAAAGACTTCAGTGATGCCTAACACTCTTTGGCTCTGGGTGTTTGGGCTTTGTCCTCGCAAGGATTTCTCTCTCTCAAAGGCTTCGGAGGTGGGTTGCTCTCAAACGACAAAAGACGTGCACTAACTCTGAGTAGCCACCAATTTATGGTGTAGGGGGTGGGCTATTTATAGCCACTAGGCAACCCAACCTGATTTGTCCGAAATGACCTTGGGTCACTAAGGAACTGACACGTGTTCCAACAGTCAGAATTCAAACACACGCAGCAGCTTGACTTGGGCTGCAAGTAAAGCTGACTCATCCAGCTCTGGATAAGATTTGCTCTCATTGTCTTCGCTCGAAGACATAGGATTTGGTTGAGCGTCACTTCAGTCACTCCGACTTTGTTCATTGGGACCCCACTTAACAGTACAGTGGTTCCTATGACTCAAGAAGGAAGAAAAGGAAACAACGAAACAACTATGTCTTCGCGCTCCATAGTCTTCACACGATGTCTTCTCATGTCATAGTCTTCAATGTGAATATCTTCACATACCACCATTGTCTTCATACATTTTTAGGGGTCATCTCCGGTAGGTAAACCGAATCAATGAGGAACTACTACCTATGTTATCCTGCAATTCTCACAAACACATTAGTCCCTCAACCAGGTTTGTCGTCAATACTCCAAAACCAACTAGGGGTGGCACTAGATGCACTTACAATCTCCCCCTTTTTGGTGATTGATGACAAACTGGTTGAAGTTTTCAACGGGGATAAAAGTATGTGAAATTGTAAAGGATAAAGGTATTGTCTTCATAAGTAGCAAAAAGGCTCCCCCTGAAGATGTGCATATAAGTAATTTGCTTTTGGAATGCAAATGCACATGGCGGGTTGTACTTATGGAGATCCTCTTCAACTTATGAAGATAATTCATCATGCATGATTTGATATAACAAAGATAATGACATGCATAATGAAAAATGGACGTTTGCAATATGACTAAGTGCGGGATTTATCTTCGCACATGCGGAATTTATCATCGCATAGCAGATATCGTAGCAGACAACCATCAAGTTTAAGTCTTACAACTCAAGGAACTAAATGTATCAAAAGCGAGAGTTGTAAACACTAGGAAAAATATAAAGCAACCGCCCATATGGACCTGCTTGAAGTCTATCAACTCATATGCTTCTCCCCCTTTTGTCAGTAAGGACCAAAAAGATTTGAAGACATAGAGTCTCTACTCGTTCCCAGAAGGAGTAGGTGAAGCTTCAGGGTCGGCGTCGGGGTTTGGCGGTGCAGAAGAACTTGGTGCAGGGTCGATACGCGTTGAAGTTGGAGGTGGTGAGGTAGCATCATCTTAGTCATCAATGACTCTGGCATTCACCGTTGCAGCTGAGGAGGAATAGTCAGAGTCTTCAAGAGAGGGAGTTCGACGCAAGACAACATTCCTTGGAGGAGTGGAGTCAAACTTGAATCTTTCAGTGAAGCCATCGTCTTGAAGATCTACTTCAGCACTCAGCAATGTCAAACTCTTCCATGACCTCCGACAGGTTTCATGTGTGACAAAGGCATTCTTGGTGGCAAGATTGCGAATGCGATTGACGTCCACCAAGAGGCTTTGCATCTGCCGCTTCAGCCAGTAGTGATGCTTATCCTGTTTCTGATGCAGGGCAACGAGAAGCTCTCGGTCATTGAGAACACGAGATCGCTTCCGAGGCCTTTGAGCAATAGTGCTTTCAGTGGCTTCAGTTTGAGCACGGTGAGGTAAGCGTGTATTGCCAGCCAAAGGATAAACACAAGTGACGGCCTGGACTCCTTCAATGGGCTGTGTGAAGCTTTGGTGATCAGCATTGTGAAGACAAACAGGCTCCTTGGCAGGCTCGGGGTATATGGCTTCAACTGACATATCAACCTCTGGCAAAAAGATCAGATGGTTGTGAGCAGAAGGCTGATAGTTGACAGCTGAATGAAGCTTGATAAGGCGCATAACCCATGGAGCGTAGAACTTCATACCAAAGAGATCAGAGCCTGATGCAGCCAGTTGCCTGATAAAGAAGTCTTGAGCATTGAAACTGATGCCAGTGAAGATGTAAAAGATCAATGTCTTCATCGCTCCTTCAAGCTTTGCTGCAGAAGAATGTCCTTTGACAGGCCAGAGTGTTTGCCTTATGATATGATAAATAGTGTGGGGCAGATACTCTAGGTCTTCAACAAAGAACTCTTTTGGGTATTCAGCGTCGCGTGGCAGAGGCTTTATCATGCTTAGCATTTGGCTCATGTTGGGCTCTGGCTTCTGAAAGATGCTCTCCAATGCATTGCGGTGAAGCTGACAACCAGGCTCGAAGAGTTCACCTGGAGTGGGCAGGCCAGTTAGCTCAATGATATCAAGAGCTTTGGCTTCATGATGGACATTGCCTGTCATCCACTCAAGGACCCAAGTCTTCGGATCCCTGTTGTAGCCGCGAATGTGGAGGGTAGCATAAAATTGTAGCAGAAGCTCTTCATTCCTATGCTCCTTATCAGTCACAAAGTTCAGCAGACCAACATCATGGAAGCAGTCAAGGGCTTCTTCAAGGCAGGGCAGTCCTGCAATGGCTTCAGTGTCTAGACGCATATGTGGAAAGATACGCCCTTGGTCATAGAGAACACAGGAATAGTAGTTGCGCTGCTGATAGCTCCAGAACCGATCTGATGAAATCCTTGGCTTGGAATAGGGGTTCTTGGCACTGTCAAAGAAAGTGTTGTGCGCAATGAAGCCATTTGCATTGAACGACCCTGGTGAAGTTGCAGTACCTGGAAACCTGGGCAACCTTGGCTTAGGCTTGTGGACCTGAGGCCTGTGCTCGATATGATAGTCAAATTGCGGACCAGCAGCAGGTGGAGGAACCAGAATGGGCCATCTAACAGTGACCAGTTGACCATGATCATATGCTTGCTCGATGGTGTGTGGCCATGGTGGCGGTACAGAAGCAGTGGCTGTGGCAGTGGTATTCACTTCAGGCTGCAGATTTGCGTCAGGTGCAGCATTGGCTTCAGGTGCAATCACTTCGGGCACCACATTAACTTCAGGCGCCATATTAGCTTCAGCCATGACAATGTCATTGGCTTCAGTGTTGGCGTTGGTGGTCACCTCAATGTTATCAACCTCCACTCGAGTAGCCGGAGGGTCAGACACGTTCTCCTCGAGAAAAACTTCAGGGTTGGTTGGGGGTGTAGCAACACATTCTTCTTCATCTCTTGTTTCTTCTTGGTCATCGGCTGATGCAGCCGGAATATCTTCAGCCGCATTGGCTTCAGATTCGGAGTTGTTCACAGTTGGAGAGGCTTCAGGAAATACTTGGCGAGATACTGATTGGTGCTCTGCTACTTCTGGAACACTCGACAGAGTGACTTGTGGCCGTGGTCCTTTACGAAGCATGTGGAACGCTGGCGACGCATGTGGAGATGGAGTAGGTTGGGCCTCAAAGTCATCATCTTCAAGCACCGGAGCGGTGACTTGAGTTGGGGGAGTAGTTGGTGTTTCTGCTTGACGGGGGGAGTCTTGAGGGTGATCAGCCCATGAATCATCCTGGGCAATTGGCGTCAAAGGACGAACAATGCTGATGAGTTCGTTGTTCGTGAGAACAGGCGATGATACCACATTGTGCTCGATCTGAGGAAGGACTTCATCATCTTCTACATTGTCTTGGGGCCCAATGTCTTCAGCTGCGGTGGGGTTGACAGCTGGAATGTCTTCTGCTTCAGGAGCCTCTGGGTAAGCAGGCTCATGAACTATCAAACGACGCTCTTGTTGTGCAGATGCAGGACGAGCAACAGAAATTGGCTCGACGACAAGGGGCTCTGTGGGAGCAGCCCGATCTTTCTTCTTGGTTTTACGCTTCTTGGCAGGTGGAGCCTTGTCAGTGGTGTTCTTGGTCTTGCGCTTTCTGGCTTTGGCTTCAGCTGCCCTTGTTTTCTGAAGCTCTGAAGCCACTATGGGGACCTTAGGCTTCACGCCTGTCATACTAGCAGGGAAGACAATGCGAGGTTCTTCCCGCCTGGATGTATCAGCTTGGTCCACAAATGGCTTCTTCTGCTTGGCAGCCATCTTGGGGTCGATGCCAGGACGCCCAAGTGCCTTGCGCTTCTCAGCTTCATTGTAAGCTCGAACACATTTGGCAGCGAGGATCTTCATGCGCTCTCGAGAACCTTTGGCTTCATCACATTTCTTGTGAAACGCCTCCTTGAGCTCATGCATCATGGTCTTGAAGTTTTGGACGTCTGTCACACTGAGCTTGGCCACATGCTTCTTGAACTGAGCCTTTTCATAGTCGATCTTGTGCTTCAGTTCAACGATTTTCTGAGCAAGAGCCAGCTCAGGAGCAATGGTGCCATGGAAGGAGACGCTGAGGCCAATTGGAAGTTGAAGATCATCAAACCTGAGATTTGGGGTGTCAAACCACTCATCAATGAAGTTGTTCAATACTTCCATGTCAAAGAGAGGCAAATCATCGAAGATTTCCGCCTCTTGCTTGCTCTTTATCAGCAGCTCAAGAGCATCATCAGCAAGATCGTCGTCACTCGACAGATCAATGGTGTCATTCTCATTTCTTAGAACAGCAGCAGGGGTCAGTTCTTGACCAGTGGTGTGCATGGGCTTCTTCTTCTTCTTCTTCTCAGACTTGGAGATGCGTGAGAGATCTTCAGACTGCACACTTGGTGCAGGAGGAGCAGTGCCAGAGGCTTCGCTCGCGAGGCTTTTGGTGCAGTGGAAGGCTTCGAAGCCTTGGGTTTCTTCAGCTTCTTTGGCTTCGGTGGTGCAAGAACTTCGTCAGAATCAGCGTCATCTGCAGAATGATCCACGGCTGTCCCTTGAACCATAATGTGAGTGATGAGACCTTCTAGGTTGTAGAAGGGCCCAACAAGATTGGGTTCAGCTTCGCGTGTGCCATCGGCACGAGGAGCAGAGGGACCTAGGTTGATATCTAATCCCCGCGACTTCTTGTTCTCTTTGGCCGAGTTCTTGGCAAACTGAAAGTTGCGCTTGAACAGGTTGTCGTCACGACACCAGAGCAACAAAGATGGGTCGGCATCAGCAGGCTGTGGTCCACGGACCATGCAAGGGTAGAAGCCTTGATCAATGGCTTCAGCTCTAGACCTGGGTGGAAGATTTTTGTACAAGATATCTCCCTAGGGTCGCTTGATGGCATTCTTTTCAGCATATTCCTGGGTCACAAACCTGTACTTGAACCATTGTTCTGCCCAATATCTTCGAATCCATTGGATTCGAGTTTTGCGCTGATTGTAGTCCTCCTCTGGATCTATCTTGTATAGCTCATAGAGGTCAGGTGGCAAATCTCTTGATGTTCCCCCACGGCGCTGTCTGCCTCCCTTCCTTGCTGACTTATCTATTGCCATGAAGTTCAGACTGAATGGCTTCAACACTGTCAAAGGCTTCCGTCTGCTGGTCAGACAGGAACTGGCTTCGGGAGAGTTGATATGATGCTGTAAGAATTCTGCAAATGAATGCAGACTATGAGACCCAAGGGATTCTCCCACGGACATGTACCTGTGACAGCATTAGAGATGCGAGGGAAGGGGAAGAGGTCATATGCATTCTCAGAAGATTTTGAAGATAAATCAGTTTAGAAGACATTGACCTCATAGCGCGAAGACATTCACTTATATGTTGAGAGTTGGTTCCAGATTTGTAAGAATCCAAGAATAGGTACAAGTGAGGAATCTAACTACGTGTGAAGCATAAGTGAATATACTAGGCATCATATGAGATGCAGAACAGGACAGATCCAAATTTGTGGAGGCAGAAACCACTTTTGGTAGTAAGGATGAATCTATAGGATCAAAAAGACAGTAAAAAGAGGGTTTTAATTTACCACACGATGAACTGCTAGACGGAGTATAAGATGAGGCCGAGCAGTTCGATCTCCCGTGCCCTAACTTGGCGACGGAGGACACCTACAGCGGCTGCGGAGAAGAAGATGTCCGCAACCGGCGTGAGGACGGCGTCGGTGAGGTCGCGGCAGCTAAGCGCTTCGTCGCTGGCGTCATCCTGAGCTAGTGGTGGCGCTAGGGTTTGTCGAGGTGGAGAGGTGGAAGAAAGATTTTGACCGCGATGGGATGTGCATTTATAGGGAGAGGGGCGGCACAGCGCAATTACGCAGGTGCCCCTGGCGGTTCACATCTGAGGGACATGTGGAGAACATGCAACATATTGGGAGTTGTTCCATGTTCCCACGCGTGCCTGGACTGTCGGGTGGTCGTTCCGGCTTCTCCGGGTTTCAGGCAATAAGAAATGAGCATTTAAAACAGATTTAATGTTTGTCTCTGTATCTTCTGCTGACAAGGACGCAGAGAAGACATTCGACGGTTTCAACAGAATGCATATGATTTGGATAGATAGAGTTTGAGGTAGAAGCATAGAGAGGTTAGGGTCCGATCACATTCACTTAGATCAAAAGATTCAGACGAGAAGACATAGCTATAAGTGAATGTTGTAGAGGACAAAACACTAATATAAGTATATATCAGAATAAGACCAAATCAACATTGTGAAGATAAACATGAAGTCATGACAATATTGAAGTCAAACCAATGCGAAGACTTTGCAAATGTAACGCCAAGTGAAACACGTCAAATAAGATTTTGGTGGTGGCGTTACCCACCGTATAGGAAGTATTAGACCCAGACACGGCGCACAATTATCGTGGCGCTCCGAAGTCAAATTCGGCATTAATGTATTCACACTCAGAGTGTAAGTCTTCATTGATTGAAGACATACATTACTTTGTGTGTTGTACATCTAAGTCATCAATATGCATAAGTGTTAGGATGTGTGCCTGATCACAGGACATTCAAGGATTCCAAGATATTTAGCTCACACCGCAACTTGCAAAACCTTTTCTCATCCAAGGGCTTTGTGAAGATATCTGCCAATTGCTCTTCAGTGTTGACGTGTATGATATCAATATCTTCCTTCATGACATGATCTCTAAGAAAGTGATGATTAATTTTAATGTGCTTTGTCTTCGAGTGCTGAACTGGGTTGTTGGAAATCTTGATGGCGCTTTCATTGTCGCAGTAGAGTGGAACTTGCTTCAGATGGATGCCATAGTCCTTGAGTGTTTGCTTCATCTACAGAAGCTGAGCGCAGCAAGATCCAGCAGCAATGTATTCAGATTCAGCAGTGGAGAGTGATACACAGTTCTGCTTCTTTGAAGACCAACAGACAAGTGATCGTCCCAGAAAGTGACATGTGCCTGATGTAGACTTGCGATCCACCTTGTCACCAGCATAATCAGCATCCGAGAATCCAACTAGATCAAACTCCGAGCCCTTTGGATACCATAATCCTAATGTTGGGGTGTAAGCCAAATATTGAAGAATTCGCTTCACAGCTAAGTGATGCGATTCCTTTGGTGCTGCTTGGAATCGAGCACACATGCAAACACTAAGCATGATATCTGGCCTAGATGCACATAAATAAAGTAAAGAACCAATCATGGAGCGGTATACCTTTTGATCGAACTCTTTACCATTGGCGTCGGGACCCAGATGACTCTTGGTTGGCATTGGCGACGTGTAACCTTTGCAGTCTTGCATTCCAAACGTCTTCAGGCAGTCTTTGAGGTATTTCTCTTGAGATATGAAGATGCCATTGCTTTGCTGACGAATTTGAAGACCAAGGAAGAACTTCAGCTCACCCATCATGGACATCTGATATTGCTCTTGCATCATGTGTCCAAACTCATCACTGTGTTTCTGGTTGGTGCAGCCGAAGATAATGTCATCCACGTATATTTGGCACACAAACAGTTCACCATCATATGTCTTCGTGAAGAGTGTAGGATCTAGGAACCAGGTTTGAAGCCTTTGCTCTTCAGGAAGTCTTTGAGTGTGTCATACCAAGCGCGAGGGGCTTGCTTGAGGCCATACAATGCCTTATTAAGCTTGTACACCATATCAGGATGTTTTGGATCTTCAAAGCCAGGTGGTTGTGCAACATACACTTCTTCTTCAATCTTGCCGTTGAGAAATGCACTCTTCACATCCATTTGATACAGAAGGATGTTGTGATGATTTGCATAGGCTAGCAATATGTGAATAGCTTCAAGCCTAGCCACAGGAGCAAACGTTTCATTGAAGTCAATCCCTTCAACTTGAGTGTATCCTTGAGCAACAAGACGAGCCTTGTTTCTGACAACTTGACCATGCTCATCTTGCTTGTTGCGATATATCCATTTTGTGCCTATTATGTTGTGCTTGCGAGGGTCAGGACGCTTGACAAGTTCCCAGACATTGTTTAGCTTGAACTGTTGAAGCTCTTCTTGCATAGCTTGAATCCATTCAGGTTCCATGAAGGCTTCAGCAACTTTCTTGGGTTCAGATATTGAGACAAATACAAAGTGCCCATAGAAATTTGCTAGCTGTGTTGCTCTTGAACGAGTGAGTGGACCAAGCGCATTGATGCTATCAATTATCTTCTCAATCTGTACTTCATTTGCAACACGAGGATGAACTGGACGAAGATTTTGCTCTTGCTGATCATTGTCATCGTTAGGAGGATTTCTTTGGGCTGAGCATTGTCTTCAGGTTGATTAGGTGCAGATATGATAAGGTCCTCTTCAGGCTGTGCTTCAGACGGTATGATTTCTCCAGTTCCCATTAGCTTGATGGATTCACTAGGTGGAACTTCATCTAGCACATTTGGCAGGTGCTCTCTTTGCGAGCCGTTAGTCTCATCGAACCGCACATCCACAGTTTCAACCACTTTATAGTTAAATAGGTTGAAGACTCTATAGGAGTGCGAATCCTTTCCGTAACCAAGCATAAAACCTTCATGTGCTTTCGGTGCAAATTTTGAAGTGTGATGTGGATCCTTGATCCAGCACCTAGCACCAAATACTCTGAAGTAACTGACATTTGGCTTCTTACCAGTGAGGAGTTCATAGGATGTCTTCTTCAGAAGCTTGTGAAGATAAACACGGTTGATGACATGGCATGCAGTATCAATAGCTTCAGGCCAGAACTTTCTTGGAGTCTTGTATTCATCAAGCATCATCCGTGCCATCTCAATGAGTGTTCTGTTCTTGCGCTCCACGATGCCATTCTGCTGAGGTGTGTACGGAGCTGAGAACTCATGAGTGATGCCCAATGTATCCAGGTAAAGGTCGAGGCCGGTGTTCTTGAACTCTGTGCCGTTGTCACTTCTAATATGCTTGATCTTCACGCCATAATTGTTCATGGCACGGTTGGTGAAGCGTCTGAAGACATCCTGCACTTCAGTCTTGTAGAGAATTATATGCACCCACGTATATCTTGAATAATCATCAACAATGACGAAGCCATAGAGACAAGCAGTAGTAGTGAGAGTAGAGTAGTGAGTAGGGCCAAATCAGTCCATGTGTAGCAGCTCGAAGGGTTGAGATGTCGTCATGATTGTCTTCGAGGGATGCTTGGCCCTTGTCATCTTTCCAGCTTCGCAGGCACCGCATAGATGATCTTTCTTGAACTTGATACCCTCGATGCCTATGACGTGCTTCTTCTTTGCGAGAGTGTGCACGTTCCTCATGCCAGCATGCCCTAGCCTTCGATGCCAGAGCCAGCACTCTGAAGCTTTTGCTAGAAGACATACGGCAAGCTGTGGTCCTGCTGAGAAATCTACCATGTACAGATCATCTTTCCGGTACCCTTCAAAGACTAGAGACTTGTGAGATTCCATTAGTACAAGGCAACGATATTTTCCAAATATCACAATCATGTTCAAGTCACAAAGCATTGAGACAGACATTAAGTTGAAACCAAGGGATTCAACAAGCATCACTTTATCCATGTGTTGATCCTTTGAGATTGCAACTCTACCTAGACCCAATACCTTGCTTTTACCAGTGTCAGCAAATGTGATGTGACTCTTGTTAGATGGACGTAAAGTTGAGTCCATGAGAAGACTTCGATCACCAGTCATATGATTAGTGCATCCGCTGTCCATAATCCATTCTGAAGCATGAGGTGTCATACCCTACAGTACAGTTAGGGGGATAGGCTTCACCAAGAGTATTGTGAAGCATAAACATTTGACGCACAAGAGGATTATCAAAGCTCAGATCAAGATTAGGACTGATAGGATGATTGGCAAGCGATTCAGGAACAAAATACATAGTGAGACCATTTGGGCATTTGATCTTGCGCCCTACAAGATGTTTTAGGTCCCCAGCATTAGCATCAGACGCCTTTGATTTTCAGCTGGAGACCTTTCCCTGCAAAAGAAAGTTAATTCTTCTTAACCACCCACATGTTCAGGGGTGGCTTAGAAGCAATGAGTCTAAGTGCAGCATCTGAGAACTTCGGCTTTGATGCTCTAGCAAATAGCCTTGCAGGAGGTGAATAGTACTCATATGAATAAGCAGAAAAGTTCTTTGTTTTATGAACATAGCGGTTTGAAGAAACACACTCATATTCATAAGTCTGAGTATGATTTCCCTGCAAAACATTGGCGTTAGGGTGACTCAGGTGAGTCCTCTGTCTGTATGAAGCCTTTGGACCATATGATACCTTTGGTCGGGGATTTGTCTCCTTCCCAGGCGGTGTCATGATGACATTCACAGGAAGATTCTAAAGACAACTTTTGGGAACCCAGATCTTCTTCATAGGTGGCCCGTTCCTGCAGTTAGTACCAATATACCTGGCAAACACTTCACCATTCTGATTCTTAAACAGTTTATAGTTTGCATCAAAGGATTCATCAATGATAATAGGGTTAGCACAAGTGAAGCCAGATAAGGTGGATGGATCCACTGAAGGTCCCTTTGCAGCAACCCATGTGGTTTTGGGGTACTGCTCAGGCTTCCAGTAGGAGCCATCAACATTCGTTTTCCTCTCGAACCCAACACCCTCTTTCCTAGGGTTTTGGTTCAGAATATGCTTTTTGAGGACATCACACAGTGTCTGATGCCCTTTTAGACTTTTGTACATCCCTGTTTGAAGCAATGTCTTCAACCTAGCATTTTCATCAGCAATAGTAGTGGTATCCTCAGCAGAGGGGTTAGTTACCACATCAACAGTTGAAGATATTGCAACAGTAGCAGCAGTAGAACATTCAGCAATAGAAGTAGCGCTATCACACTCAAGGCATTTTAGACATGGTGGTTCAAATCCTTCCTGAGCGGGACAGATCAGTTGAGCGCGAAGTGACTCATTCTCTTTTGAAGATCTTCATGAGCCGCTCTCAATTTCTCAAGCTCTTGCTTCCTTTGAAGATAATCATAGGAAAGCTTTTCATGAGTGGTTGACAGCGTTTCATGACGACTTTCAAGTTCCTGGTACTTAACATGAAGATTTTTTATGTCTTCAATTAAGGACTGAGAACGGGTCATTTCCGCGTCCAACAGGTCATCGCTTTTGTCTAACAGTTTTTGAGTATGTTCCATAGCTTTATGTTGTTCAGTTGCAATTTTAGCAAGTGTTTTGTAGCTGGGTTTGGATTCACAATCAGAGTCATCTTCACTTGATGTTTGAAAGTAAGCATCGCGTGATTTTACCTTGGCACCTCGTGCCATGAAGCAGTAGGTGGGAGCAGAGTCGTCCTTGTCATTAGCATCAACGTTGGTGACGGGGCCATTGTCTTCAGTGTTGAAGATGGACTTGGCAACGTAGGCTGTAGCTAGAGCTAGACTTGCAACGCCAGGGTCGGACTCCTCCTTAGACTCCACCTCCGCCTCCTCAGAAGCAGACTCCTCCTCTAAATCCATCTCCTTGCCAACAAAAGCACGAGCCTTGCCAGATGAGCTCTTCTAATGAGATGAAGACTCTGACGAGGACTTGGAAGAAGACTTTGAGGATTTCTTCTTCTTCTTGTCATCAGAATCATATTCCCTGCTCTTCTTCTTGTTGTTGTTCTCATTGTCCCACTGTGGACACTCAGAGATGTAGTGTCCAGGCTTCTTGCACTTGTGACATGTTCTCTTGTTGTAATCACGAGTGGAAGCTTCATCACTTTTCGAGCTGGATCGTGAAGACTTTCTGAAGCCCTTCTTCTTAGTGAACTTCTGGAACTTCTTCACAAGCATAGCAAGCTCCTTTCCAATGTCTTCAGGATCACCAGAACTGCAGTCAGATTCTTCTTCAGATGAGGAAACAGCTTTTGCCTTCAAAGCGCGAGTTCGGCCATAGTTGGGACCATAGATATCTCTTTTCTCAGATAGCTGGAACTCATGTGTGTTGAGCCTCTCTAGTATGTCAGACGGATCGAGTGTCTTGAAGTCAGGGAGTTCTTGTATCATCAGGGCAAGGGTGTCGAACGAGCTGTCATGTGATCTCAGCAGTGTCTTGACGATTTCATGCTTGGTGATCTCAGTGGCGCCGAGAGCACGAAGCTCATTTGTGATGTCAGTGAGGCGATCAAACATGAGCTGGACATTCTCATTGTCATTTCTCTTGAAGCGGTTGAAGAGGTTACAAAGAACACTGATCCTCTGATCTCTCTAGGTTGAGACGCCTTCGTTGACCTTGGAGAGCCAGTCCCAGACTAGCTTTGATGTTTCCAGAGCACTCACACGCCCATACTGTCCTTTGGTCAGATGACCACAGATGATGTTCTTGGTGGTAGAATACAGTTGAATGAACTTCTTGACATCAGCAGGGGTGACACCTTCACCTGTCTTGGGAACACCATTCTTGACGACATACCAGAGGTCAACATCAATGGCTTCAAGATGCATGCACATCTTATTCTTCCAGTAGGGATATTCAGTTCCATCGAAGACGGGTCAAGCAGCGAAGACTTTGATTATCCCTGCAGTCGACATAGCTAAAACTCCAGGTGGTTAAACCGAATCACACAGAACAAGGGAGTACCTTCTCTGATACCAATTGAAAATGCTAGTTATCGACTAGAGGGGGGTGAATAGGCGATTTTTATGAAAGTCTTTAAAACATGAGAGTTTCGAAGAAAAACAATAAAAATGAACCTATTGATATGCAGCGAAAGGTAGACTACACTAAGCAAGCCATAGTCAAGTATTCAATGAAGTGAAAGCACGAAGACTTATAGCAGCTAGGTAGTAAAGATCAGGATGGAAGATAGTATGAAGCCAAACAACGATAGTAGTCACACAGTGAAGTCTAACAGGTAGTGCAAGCAGGCAGTGACTTCACGAAGACAAACTGTAAGTAAAGAGAGGGAAATGATAGAACCAGTCACTTGGTGAGGACAAAGGATTTGTTGGACCAGTGCCAGTTGCTGTGACAACTGTGCATCTGGTTAGGAAGGCTGAGATTTAACTCAGAAGACTGCGTCTTCACCTTATTCCCCTTGAGCTAAGGACACCCAGTCCTCGCCCAATCACTCTGGTAAGTCTTCAAGGTAGACTTCCAAACCTTCACAGACTTCGTTCACCGGCAATCCACAATGACTCTTGGATGCTCAGAACGCGACGCCTAACCGGCTGGAGGATTCACAGTCCTCAAGTGTAACAAGTCTTCAGGTCACGCGGACAGAAAGACTTCAGTGATGCCTAACACTCTTTGGCTCTGGGTGTTCGGGCTTTGTCCTCACAAGGATTTCTCTCTCTCAAAGGCTTCGGAGGTGGGTTGCTCTCAAACGACAAAAGCCGTGCACTACCTCTGAGCAGACACCAATTTATGGTGTAGGGGGTGGGCTATTTATAGCCACTAGGCAACCCGACTTGATTTGTCCGAAATGACCCTGGGTCACTAAGGAACTGACACGTGCTCCAACGGTCAGAATTCAAACACACGCGGCAGCTTGACTTGGGCTGCAAGTAAAGTTGACTCATCCAGCTCTGGATAAGATTTTTTCTCGTTGTCTCCGCTCGAAGACATAGGATTTGGTTGAGCATCACTTCAGTCACTCTGACTTTTTTCACTGGGACCCCACTTAATAGTACGGTGGTTCCTATGACTCAACAAAGAAGAAAAGGAAACAACGAGACAACTATGTCTTCGCGCTCCATAGTCTTCACACGATGTCTTCTCATGTCATAGTCTTCAATGTGAATATCTTCACATACCACCATTTTCTTCAATGTCTTCATACATTTTTAGGTGTCATCTCCGGTAGGTAAACCGAATCAATGAGGGACTACTACCGGTGTTATCCTGCAATTCTCACAAACACATTAGTCCCTTAACCAAGTTTGTCGTCAATACTCCAAAACCAACTAGGGGTGGCAGTAGATGCACTTACAGACAGCTTCGATAGTCTGACAAGTTCCATAAGGGTAGCCTTCCTAGGTCATATCAATCCAGAAATTCTTCAGAGCCTTCAAATTCTCGGTCTTCGGAGTCTTCAACCGTTGTAGTTCCCATTATTCAGATGCACGGTAAAAATCTTCTTCATTCCGTAGTGGTCTTGGTTGTCCGATATATTGTACTTCTTGGAGTGGTCTCATCAGTCGAATCTTCGTGTGGTCAAATGGGGAAAGGGGTATAGTCTCACTAAAAGGGAATATTTGAATAAGCTGAGAAGAGAAGAGAGGTAAAAGATCTTCTTGAAAATCAAGTTGTAGAAAAATCTTTCCTATGGGCTTGCCAGTTTCTAGGGGTCATGTCCTACAGTCAACATGTGCTCTGATACAATCTTGTAGCGACCCGACCTCAGACGGTCAAGTCTCTGTGCTTAAGTGTCATCCCTGGATCGGTATGCTGACATACACAGTACTCGAGGATTTATAACATAGGTAAATCACATGCATAAAGTAATGTAAATACTATTACCTCAATCCAAATAGCGGAAGTAACAACAAGGTTGTGGATTCCCATCAACACCAATGGCAAAGTTGAGTGTAGAAATCGTAACCCTAACGTATCACTTACTCGTCGTAAGAAATCCTGCAACATGAGACGTTGCAGCCACAAAGGGTCAGTACATTGAATGTACTGGCAAATTCACGCCATAGGATAATGATGAATAATAGCTAACACTACATGCATATATGGCTGGTGGAGGCTCTAAGTTTATATTGTTTTTGCGAAAAGCCAATTTTTCTCTACTGCAAAGGAATATATTTTATTTAACTACAAAGTTTGTTGAAATTATTGAGAAGGTTCCTCCAACTCAATCCCAAAGTAAATAATCATTAACCCAATCAACTTAATTAAATAAAGTGTTGAGATCAACAGGATAATCCAAATACCAGAGACTCAAGATGTCCATAACCGGGGACATGGCTAATCATGATTAGTTTGTACACTCTGCAGAGGTTTGCGCACTTTTCCCCACAAGACTCAAATACATCCATGGTCGGAGATTCGAGACACAGTCTTTCTGAAGCATTAACTCTCTACTCTAGATAGACCGTACCACCTACAACCCACTACATCTACTAGTATACCTCTTCAAGAGCTTCACGCAACTTACTCAACTATGCTAGAGCCCATAATAGCTTGTGGCTGCACACGGAAGTTTATAGCATGAATAATCTTACGATCCCGTTGAGCCTGGGTGGCGAACCATAGGGTGATCACACGGGTCCTCCAGGATCCCCTTGGGCAAGCACTGGGTTCTCCAAGTGCCCGGGCAGACCACTGGGTGCTCTAGGGTGTCCCAACCAATCAACCCAAATGTGTATTAAAGTAGCCACCTTGAGTTAACCATTAATAATAACTCTCACATCTGTCATGAATCACTCAAACCAAACCACGTCTACGAGCATAGCATAGCAGTATAAGCATAACGTAGTAGTAACTCCCAAGGTTTGAATATAAGACAATAGGTTCCTACCTCATCAACTACTTCCCAATACCCACATGTTATCAAATCCTAACCATGCAATGTTTTAAGGGTTGAAACTAATGCATAAAAACTGGGTAATGAAAAGTATGATCAAAGTGTGAACTTGCCTGTACTGTTGATGAAGATTATTCGCACTCATAACTCCTGATAGCTCTACATATCACACTCCGGTCAATCTATCGTAAGCAAGCAATATTATCCACACATAAGCATTCATGCAAAAGAATCGAAGAAAAGATCTCAGAAAACTTCCAAAACAAGCAAACAACTCTTGCAACAGAAAACAATTTCTGATAGTACCAAAATTAAGTGAATTTGGTCTTATCAGAAAGTTTAGGTCAAGAGCTTCAATTAGCAAAAATAATCAATTAAATCGAAGTTATAGAACTCGAGTTATGAACAAAAGAAATTTGAATATGAATCTGAACAAATTTTGAAATTTGAAAATTTCAAAAAAAATTGATGTGACAGGTTCACTCGATAGGTGAAAACAAGACGAAACTATAGGCGCTGGTTTCATCTAATTTGGATGAATGAGTAAAAAGTTCTATTTGAAAAATCAGGGCCAAGCTGTTTTACGGAAGAAAAATAACTACGGCTAAAAGAATTATAGGTCTAATGTATAAATACAGAGACTGGTTGATAATCTAATTATTCTACCGTACTAGTCTAGAAATAAGTATAAAAGAAAGATACCTTTATAAGATAGAGAAAAGACGACTTCGGAGAGAAAAAACAATTTCGAGAAGTCCCGCCGGAGAATCTAGTCAAACCAAAATATTGATTTAACCCGAATCGGATGCTTTTTTTGGAGGCTCTATGGGTCTATATTTATAGGTGGAAAAGAGGCTTAGAGGTCAAAGGCTAGGAAATGTGGGACTAAATGTAGACGAAAAAAAGAGGAAAGAGAGAAGACGTGCCTCGTACGGGCCTAAAGGCCTTCGACCAGCGCGCGTACACTGCGCGCTGCAGTTTTTTTTCTTGGAGCAATTGAAAAGAGAAAAAACTATTGAAAAAAAATGCGAGGGAGGGATATGGCCGGCTGGGCCTGGCCCAAATAGGATAAAAAGAAAATGATGGGGCGCCCGCTGCTACTATGATGCGCACGTGGGCGGCAGTTAGTGATGGGTCGCATGTCCAGTTTTGTTTTTTAGATAAAAACGGAAAAGATAAACAGAAAGAAAAATAAAATATATTTTTCCATAGGCATATTATATATCAAAATTTTCAGAAAATGATTTCCTTAAAGATGAACTTCCTAGCGTCAAATAACATCTACAAATATTCAAGTAAATCAAATAGTGCTAATGTTGCACGAAAAACCAATAGAATTTATTTCAAAAATACCAAAATGATTTCAAATTTATTTCTCTCCAATTTTATATTGTAGGGAATCATTTTACCCTATTTTCCGTATATGTTTTATTTTTGGAGAAAAATAATTTGAATAAAACTCCAAATAACTCCAAATTGAAAATAATTTCAAAAGGACTTTAAATTTGGTCCTTTTAAACTTCCAACTCATATTTCATATGTTTTGAAGAAGTCATTTTATCTTCTCTCATGAAAATCATTGAGTTGCTTAAAGTTTCTAAATTTGAAATATTTTCAAATGAAATTCAAATATTTTCAACAACCCTTTTCATATAAATAAATGGAAGAAGTCATGTCATCTTCTCTCTAGGGTTTTGTATTTGAAAAGAATTTGAATTCATGGAGATCATAAATGCAAGAAGAAAGTTTGAGAAAGTCCTTTTATTCCCTCTCATTTAACTTTGAAAACTTTCAAATTTCACTCACTTTCTGTCAATCAATCACACAACAATCAAACAATTAATCAAATCTATTTATTTAATATAACATTCCAAAATTTAGAATTTTGGGATGTTACAGTTTCCCAAAATCTTTATATACCCCCCGAACCTACCACCGTATCACGGAGAAATCTTATGTTTTCTCTTCTTGCTGTTTTATGATAGATCCAGCTAGGCCAGCATCATGTCTTCCTCACCTTCCAACAATGGAGAAGAGGACGCAGGGTTGGTTCAGGAAGATCTAAGGAGAGAGGGAGCTGAAGAAGTTGCCATGGAGGAAGCTGAAGAAAATCCCATTGGGGTTCATCCTCCGGCTTCCGAGAGAGGCACATTGGCTGGCATCTCCACTCACCCTAATCCTAATCAAGCTATGAGATCCTCAAACAATCAAGACAGCCCCGAAACGCATGAAGGCCTCCCACCAAGAAGGCCTTTACACAGGTTACAATTTGACTCACAATTATGGGTTCGAGAATACTCCTCGTATGCACACACCATCCAATTGGGACATAGCTCGTCCAAGAGAAAGCAATGCACGAACAAACCCCTGGGGCCCAGAAAATAAAAACATAATGGTTGAAGTGAGGGAAAATACCGAGTTACTTCATCAAGTCCTTCAGGAGATTCAAAGCTTGAGGGGGCTACTCATGGTTATATTGGAAAATACTGCTACATCATCACCACCACCTTCTTCATCATCAAAAAAAACTAAGTATCGGGTTTTGGCACTCCCCTTGGCTTCCGCCAAGCTTGGGGGAGGTGCCCCGGTATCGTATCACCCCACTATCTTTTGCCTTTACTTATTTTAGCTCAATCCATAGTTATCTATTGCTTTAGATGAATAAAAGTTTAGTTCGATCCTTTCTTTTCGAGAGTTTTCTTAGTGATCTATCCTTGTAATTATGTGCTAGATATATAATAAAGTTTAGTTTGAGTTTTTGCTTTCTTTACTCTCTTTGTCCAATAAAAAGAAAGGAAATAAATGAAAAATATCATATGCTAATCTTATGGTAGGTGATGGCACCACATAAGGAAAAGTATGAGTAGAAAAATTTATTAGAGATTGACAAACATAGCATTGATTAATGATGCAACTCATGAAAGAATTAATAAGGGAAAAGAAGATTCACATATAAATACACTATCCTGGAAATCTTTTGTGATTGTGAGCCCCCATCAAAATATTATATGCCAAAATTGTTGACGTTGGACAAGGAAGACAACGTAATGATTAATTGTTCATATTCACATGGAAGTTATATTGTCATAGATCCTTTAACATGTGGTTCTTGCCCCCCCATCTTTGCTAGCCAAAAACTCCGCACGAAGTAGAGATACTACTTGTGCATCCAAAAACCCTGAAACCCAAATCTTATTTTCAAGTGTCCACCATACCTACCTCAGGATTGAGTAAGATCCTTCAAGTAAGTTGTCATCGGTGCAATAAGGCAATAAAAATTGCTCTAAAAGTGTGAGATCATTTAGTGTAAGAGAAAATTGAGCATTGTACGAACTTGTGATGGTGAAGAATAAAAGCGACAGACTGCATAATAAAGGTTGCCATCACAAGGGGCAATACAACGTGATGTTCTTTTGCACTAAAGGGTTGAGCATACAAACAAATAAGCGCATGGCAACCTCTGTTTCCCTCTGCGAAGGGCCTATCTTTTACTTTTATGTATTTACTTTTTTGCAAGATTCAAAGTTTTTCTCTCTATTCATTTTTATTTTTCTCCTTTGGCAAGCATCATGTGGTGAGGAAAGATCTAGGCACATATGTCCAGTTGAATAGTAATAACATGAGTTATTACTGTTGACATCACCCTTGAGGTGAATACGTTAGGAGGCGAAACTATATGCCCCTATCTTTCTATGTGTCCGGTTGAAACGTTTTGCTCAAGTGTATGTGGTGAGTGTTAGCAATCATAGAAGACTATATGATGGTAGAGTATGTGGACTTGCTTAAAGGCTCCGATACATGACCCTTCCTGAAAAGATGATGAATTGTAGTTGCAAAGTTGTCTGAGAACATAGTTTGTTGGTTTCCAATAGAATTTTTGCTTTATACTTCCAAAATGTGATGAATTGTTACTTATTCATGAGAAGTCTATGATAAAAGTTCTATCATAAAAGTTTTATATTAAAGTTTGTTGTTGTTATAATAATTCACATGATGCTTCTATGTCCGTATTTTGTTTTTATCGACTCCTCTCTCTCTCTCTCTCTCTAAGCATGTCGACATGTTTTTTCGATTTCGGTTTTCGCTTGAGGACAAGCGAGGTCTAAGCTTGGGGGAGTTGATACTGAAGGAAATATGCCCTAGAGGCAATAATAAAGTTGTTATTTATATTTCCTTATATCAAGATAAATGTTTATTATTCATGCTAGAATTGTATTAACCGGAAACTTAGCACATGTGTGAATACATAGACAAACAGAGTGTCCCTAGTATGCCTCTACTTGGCAAGCTCGTTAATCAAAACATGGTTAAGTTTCCTAGCCATAGACATGTCTTGTCATTTGATGAACGGGGTCACATCATTAGAGAATGATGTGATGGACAAGACCCATCCGTTAGCTTAGCATAAATGATCGTTTAGTTTTATTGCTATTGCTTTCATCATGACTTATACATGTTCCCTTGACTATGAGATTATGCAACTCCCGAATACCGGAGGAACACCTTAAGTGCTATCAAACGTCACAACATAAATGGGTGATTGTAAAGATGCTCTACAGGTGTCTCCGATGGTGTTTGTTGAGTTGGCATAGATCGAGATTAGGATTTGTCACTCCGTGTATCGGAGAGGTATCTCTGGGCCCTCTCGGTAATGCTCATCACTATAAGCCTTGCAAGCAATGTGACTAATGAGTTAGTTGTGGGATGAAGCATTACAGACGAGTAAAGAGACTTGCCGGTAACGAGATTGAACTAGGTATGATGATACCGACGATCAAATCTCGGGCAAGTAACATACCGATGACAAAGGGAACAACGTATGTTGTTATGCGGTTTGACCGATAAAGATCTTCGTACAATATGTAGGAGCCAATATGAGCATCCAGGTTCCGCTATTGGTTATTGACCGGAGATGTGTCTCGGTCATGTCTGCATAGTTCTAGAACCCGTAGGGTCCGCACGCTTAACGTTCGATGACGATTTGTATTATGAGTTATGTGATTTGATGACCGAAGTTTGTTCGGACTCCCAGATGAGATCACGGACATGAAAAGGAGTCTCTAAATGGTCTAGACATAAAGATTCATATATTGGAAGGTTACATTCGGACACTGGAATGGTTCGGGTTGTTTCGGATGAGTTTCGGAGTACCGGGGGTTACCGGAACCCCCCTGGGAAGTTCATGGGCCTTAGTGGAAAGGAGAGGAGGGCCACAAAGGAGGCCGCGTGCCCCCCATGGCCAGTCCAAATTGGACCAGGGAAGGGGGTGGCGCCCCCTCTTTCCTTCTCCCCTCTTCCTCCTTCCCTCTCTCTCCCTCTTGGAAAAGGAAGGGGACTCCAACTAGGATTGGGAATCCTAGTTGGACTCCCCTATGGCGCGCCTCCTCCCTGGCCGTCGGCCTCCTCCTCCCTCCTTTATATACGAGGGTAGGGGGTACCCCAAAGACAGACAAGATTCTCTTAACCGTGTGCGGTGCCCCCCTCCAAAGTTACACACCTCGGTCATATCGTCGTAGTGCTTAGGCGAAGCCCTGCGCCAGTAACTCCATCATCATCGCCATGCCGTCGTGCTGACAGAACTCTCCCTCGTCCTCAACTGGATCAAGAGCCCGAGGGACGTCATCGAGCTGAACATGTGCTGAGCGCGGTGGTGCTGTACGTTCGGTGCTTGGATCGATTGGATCACGAAGACATTCGACTACATCAATCGCGTTACTAAACGCTTTAGCTTTCGGTTTACGAGGGTACGTGGACACACTCTCACCGCTCGTTGCTATGCTTCTCCTAGATAGATCTTGCGTGATCGTAGGAAAATTTTGAAATACTACGTTCCCGAACAGTGGCATCCGAACCAGGTCTATGCGTAGATGTTATATGCACGAGTAGAACACAAAGAGTTGTGGGCGATAATAGTCATACTGCTTACCAGCAACATCTTACTTTGATTCGGCGGTATTGTTGGATGAAGCGGCCCGGACCGACATTACATGACCGCGTTCATGAGACTGGTTCTACCGACGTGTTTCGCACACAGGTGGCTGGCGGGTGTCTGTTTCTCCAAGTTTACTTGAATCGAGTTTGAATACGCCCGGTCCTTGTTGAAGGTTAAAATAGCACACTTGATGAAATATCGTTGTGGTTTTGATGCGTAGGTAAGAACAGTTCTTGCTAGAAGCCCGTAGCAGCCACGTAAAACTTGCAACAACAAAGTAGAGGATGTTTAACTTGTTTTTGCAGGGCATGTTGTGATGTGATATGGTCAAGACGTGATGAGATATAAATTGTTGTATGAGATGATCATGTTTTGTAACCGTTATCGGCAACTGGCAGGAGCCTTATGGTTGTCGCTTTATTGTATGAAATGCAATCACCATGTAATTGCTTTACTTTATCACTAAGCGGTAGCGATGGTCGTAGAAGCAATAGTTGGCAAAACGACAACGATGCTACGATGGAGATCAAGGTGTCAAGCCGGTGATGATGGAGATCATGACGGTGCTTTGGAGATGGAGATCAAAGGCACAAGATGATGATGGCCATATCATGTCACATATTTTGATTGCATGTGATGTTTATCTTTTCCTAAATACTCAATCGTGCAGCTGTGCCGTTTGGACGTCGCGAGTGCACGCATCAGAGCCCTCCGATCCGGCCAATCGCGCCAGATCACACTGGACCATTCCAACATAGGTGGCAACACGCGACAGAGGCTAAGCGGTACACGTCGTCTAGGTCCAACTACCGCTCCTTATCCACAAATCCTACCACCACACATCGTCCCACCAGCCGCCACATGCCTCCTCGGTGAGAAACGGCCGCCGCCCCGCTCCTCCTCCGGGCCATGCGCCCCTCCGCCGCACTCCTTCTCGCTACATGGCTGCCGCCCGGTCCTCCTCTCGTCGAGACCTGCCACGTCACACTCCCGGCCTCCTCCTCCTCTTGCGTACTCCCGGCGACGAGCGCCACGCCTAGCCCCTGCCCGACAACCCCCTCCTCCTCCTTCCTCCTGATAATGCACGCCACGCCCGGCAGGGCCTCCCCCGATCACCTATGTCGTCAGGCGCCAGCCTGTTCTACCTCCCCCCGCGGGGACGGGCGCCTGATGGTGGTGCTCAAGGAGTCTAAGCGGGCCAAGGAAGGGTGGCGCTGCCGGCGGACGTGGTCGTTCAAGGTGAGGGTCCTGGATGGAGCGCAATGGAAGGAGACAAACGACATCAGCGACGCCGTGCTGCTGGTCGGGGTGAATGAGTCGACATCAGGGACGCCACGCCGCTGGTCGTGGCAAATAAGTTGGTGTGTGTGTCCATCAGGGTGCACCTGAGGCTATGGGCCGACTGCGTCTGCTCTTTGAGTGGATAAGCATGGGCGTTCACGGCTAGCGTGCTTCTGAATTGGTAAATTTCTGCATAAGTTGTAGTTCACCTAGTCGTTGCTCATGACGGCTGTAATAGTTGCTCAAAAAGGTCGTAGCTGACGAGGGAGGAGAGGTTAGGGAGTGCAGGCAGGCCGAGCAGTAGCTTTTTGTCGGGGTTAGACTTGCTCACAAAATCAGATGAAAGTTGTAGGATTTATGAAAACTAGTGGAGAAGCACCCAAGCAAGCAGGTTGATTGATTTGTCGTAGGCTTGCATATGTGTATGCCGAAATGGCTAGCTTACTCTTGGTCGATTCACGCTATTGAATTCTTTGCCTGAGCAATGAAGTTAGGCAGTCTGGCAATAAATTCCAAATAAATTTGTTCACTTTATATCAGTAACATTTGTTTAGTTGTAAATTGTTTTAATTTGTACAAAACTTGCAATTTCCAATGGAGTAAGTTGCCTCAATATAAATAGTACTTGCCCAAATCACCCAGTAAAAAATTATATACAACCACAATATAAATAGTACTCTAGGGACAATCGAGTTTCTTGGATTCTTTATAGAAGTTGCATTTTTTGTGTGTAACGTAGTTGCTTAGATTTATCAGGGCAGTTGCTCGAATTCATTTTGAACAGGTTTTTGCATTTGTGTCTTTTGTAATGCAGTTGCTTGGTTTTGTTAGAACAATTTCTTGGATTTTTTTTGCTAGAACAGTTTTGCATTATACTCCCTCTGTACTATAATACTTATAGCTGGGGAACCAAAAGTATTGTCGTACATAGGGAGTAATTGAGTTGTTCTGAATTTTTGCTAAAAATAGATGAGAAGTTGCATAGGGGGGGGGTCAGATAGTTGTCCATGAAAACTATTCAAGTTGGTTATATATTTTTTCTGGCTAAAAAAAGAAAATTTAAGTAGTAATGCTAGGAACAATTGCTTGATTTTAGTAGGATAGTTTTTTCATAGTTGCTTTTGGTAATGCAGTTGCTTGGATTATAAATGATAGTTGCTTTGTTTTGCTAGGACAGTTGCTCGATTTTGCTAGAATATTTTTGCATTGTTTTTTGGTAATATGGTTGCTTGGTTTTGCTAGAAACAATTTTGTATTCTTTTGGTCATACAGTTGCTTGGGTTTGCTAGGATAGTTGTTTGGATCTTTTGCAAGGAATAGTCGCTTTTGGATCTTGAAAGAATAGTTTTCTGGATTTTTGTGGATCTTGAAAGCAACTTTGATGCTAGATGAGGCAACTTGAGTGTTAAAATAGAAGCAACTTGTCTTGCACCATGTGTACTACTGAATTTACTTAGTGAGTACTTCGTAGATAATTTAGAAACTTTGGTAGACAACTTTTCGTCGTATATAGGCAACCTAGCATCATTAGTGAGAAAATTTGGCATTACATGGAGTCAAGTTTCAACACTAAAGGAGGCAACTCGCGTTATGAAGACACATACAACATATATTACACATGCACGGTCACATTACCGCCTAACCATGATTTGCAGAAGCAGTTAAAACATTTCTCAAAGTTATCTACCATGGTTATGGATGGCCATAACACAAGTGTGGACTAAATTATGATTGATGTTAGAAAACAAATAAGGTAGGCAATTTCACTCCATGAAGACATAACTAAAATCATGAAGTGTTTTTAGGGGATTAAGTTTTGTTGTGACCCCCTCCAAAACTGAACATGTGTATGTTCTTTATCCCTTTTTTAGGTGTCATAGTTGCCTACAATCAACCATAATATTGCCTAAAATCATGTATGCAGTTGCCCACAATCAACCATACAGTTGTCTAAAACCATGTATCCAGTTGCCCACAATCAACCATGCAGTTGTCTAAAACCATGTATCCAGTTACCCAATCCTTATGAACAAAACAATTATCAAGACCATAATTAGGCTAATATGTAAAGATTTTAGATACCTTTCAAGTTTGTGTCATAGAGATGCGTCAAGAATTTATCTCCTCGGGGTGGGATCCCTTGGTATGATCGTAAATACTTGGCGAATAATCATAGAGGGGGAGCAGGGTCGAGTTGGTCATGGGGACGTAACTAAAACTGCGAAGTGATTTTAGAGGATTAAATTTATCTATGAACCCTCCAAAAATGAATGTGTGTTGTGTTCATTACCCCTTTTTCAGTCATAGTTTCCCACAATCAACAATACAGTTGCCGAAAATCAAGTATCTAGTTTCCCACAATCAATAAATAGTTTGCCTAAAACCATGTATCAAGTTGCCCAATCCTCATGAACAACAATATTTACCAAGACCATTATTTGGTAAATATCTAAAGGTTTGAGATACCCGTAATTATGTTTAGGTCACAGAGGTAGAGTCAAGATTTTCCTCTCCTGGGGGTGGGATTCTTGGAGCGACCATAGAGGCTTGGACTATACATGAGTTGCCTGGTGAACTTAGCCTTTTCTATATGTGGCCGCTTTATTTAGATGCCAAGTCAGACTCGGACTACACATGAGTTGGTCTGGTGAATGCATTGGAGTTGCACAAAAACACCAAAAAGTTGCTGGCTTTTTCTATATGTGACTGCGCTTATCAATATTCGAAGTTGTTGGTCCCACCTCCTTGTTACAACAGAAATGGTTGGTGCAGTGGGGATGACATCTCCTCCTTTACGCGGCATCTAGTTTTGGACGTCATGTTAGCTCGGGAGCGGCGGAGAGGGCATCGTCAGACAATGGTCAGAGGTTGACCGTTGGGTTGGCATCTACATTTGTAGTGCGGACTCTTTGTCCATCGCGGGGGCCTCGGCTAGGAGGGGCGGATTTTGCTCCTCTTGTCGTTTGAGGAGATGGGATTCGGCTTGATGTTGAAGAGAGGAATGGACGCTGAGGGGCCATGAGAACGCCCCCTCCTCTTTCAGCTTGGAGGATTCTGGACATACAGACATGTTCAAACAAATTAGGCAACCGCCATTGGATGGTTAAAAGTATCTAGAGAGGTTGATCCTGACATTTTGGGCGATTTGGTGATAGGCGTTGGAGCTGTCCTTATGGTAGGCGACTTAGAGGTGAACCTAGTCAATTGGTAGTCATGGTAACCAACTTAGAAGGATCCTCGGCTAATAGGTAGCCATAATAGGGGAAAAGAGAGTTGCTTTTCTATAGCACTAAAGTTGCCTCTGTAGCACACAAAGTTGCTCGAGAAAAAAAGTTCGTCGAAACCTACTCATACGGGATCTAGTTTTGAAGAACTCGCCATGAGAAAGCCAAGGGTGAAAACGGATCTGAATTTTGACACTCGAATCAAAAGTTATAACTTTTTAAAGTTTTTGACACCCCTAATAAATGCAGGTGGGATGGATAGCATGAGCACATGGGACCTGACATTTTCTATGTGTGGACGTGGCATGGTAGTTTTGCCAGATTTTTCTATTCGCATGCAACACTTTTTCAGGCAGTGCGCTGGTTGTGCATGCCGTTTTCGGAAACTGTCGAGAGCTATGCGTTTGGTCCTTCCGTTTCCCTTTCTATTTCCATCGAGCGCTCACATCGACGGTGGGGCGCTCGGGCGCCCGCTAGCTTCGTCCTTATCTTTTATGCATCTTATTTTGCTTAGTACGGCGGTAGATTATAAGATGATCTCTCACTAAATTTCAAGGTATAAATGTTCACCCTGAGTATGCACCATTGCTACAGTTCGTCGTGCCGAGACACCATGTGATGATCGGGTGTGATAAGCTTACGTTCACATACAATGGGTGCAAGCTAGTTTTGCACGTGCAGAATACCCGGGTTAAACTTGACGTGCCTAGCATATGCAGATATGGCCTCGGAACACTGAGACCAAAAGGTCGAGCGTGAATCGTATAGTAGATATGATCAACATAGTGATGTTCACCATTGAAAACTACTCCATCTCACGTGATGATCGGACATGGTTTAGTTGATTTGGTCACGTGATCATTTAGATGACTAGAGGGATGTCTATCTAAGTAGGAGTTCTTAAGTAATATGATTAATTGAACTTTAATTTATCATGAACTTAGTCCTGATAGTATTTGGATCAATAGCTTGCGATGTAGCTCCCCGTTTATTTTTGATATGTTCCTAGAGAAAAATAAGTTGAAAGATGATAGTAGCAATGATGCGGACTGGGTCCATGATCTGAGGATTATCCTCCACTGATACAGCGACCTGCTAAACAAACGGTTTTTAACCCCTTTCCGCGACGACATTTGGAACCGTCACCAAGTGAGTGTGGGTGATAGGGGGTCCTTCCCACACGACCCAGAAATCGTCGGGGATAGGCCCTCCTGGGACCCAGGCTGGGGCCGTGTGCGATCGGGCGAGGCAACGAAACCCAATCATTTCCGTAGGTATGTACATCCCACATGGTGAATCCCGGAAAATCATTTCCGTAGGTATGTACATCCCACATGGTAAATCCCTGAAAATCATTTCCGTAGGTATGTACATCCCACACGGTAAATCCCAGAAAATCATTTCCGTAGGTATGTACATCCCACACGGTGAATCCTAGAAAAACATTTCCGTAGGTATGTATATCACACACAGTTCTTTGTGTGGAAACGTTTGTGCAAGGTGGCCTAACGCAAACAGTTCGCTGCCGAAAGCCATGTGAGATTGTTAGTTGATCGAACACGCCTACTTTCTAGAAACCATGCGGGTTGTTTGAGTTCATCGCCCACGGTGGTGTCTGAGTAACCGTTTGCAATAGAAAACCCCAATAAGGAGGGTAATTAGCCTATTATTGATAATCCATGTACTAATCAAACTGATATTTCTTATAAAACACGCCAGATATTTCATATCCGTATAAAAGCAACCAGGATTTCATAATCAAATTACATCAGATAGCTTCGGTACTTAGTTACGCCATTACACAACAGCACCAAGTTTCACATGCAGCATCAAAAACCTTTGGAAAGTAGCATCATACACAGTAAATAGACAGATGAATCTCATCTGGGAAACTGCAGAAGCGGAAGGCAAATATTGAGCCTTCAGTGATGTTAAATGTCCTTGCAACTTTAGGCTAGTGGCTATGGATAATTGCCCGACCAACCTTCGTCATCTTCAGCAAGACTTCAATATTGTACCGTGGGTGTTGAATGAATACCTTCCTCGCCTCTTGACCATGCAGGTGGTTTGAGAGGTAATCATCGGTGAACTGCTTTGCAAAGTACTGAAAACAAAGCTATGCATAAATCGCTGTTGTAAATTTTGAAATGGCGCAAGGGGTAAAAACAAGGTAAAAGAGTTGGTACCATCCTGTAGTTGACTGATGTCTTCTTCATTGTGCAAACAAAGATCTTGCTGTTATTTGTCGCAAGTTTCTTCACCCTAACAATCTTTCTGAGTTTCTTGACTTGGCTGATATTCATGGACATCTCATTTCCCCATATGCAAACTGGGTCGAACAGTGGGTCTAAGCCTCTGACAACAGGACCTACATGTGCAAGACCAAATTGTAAGAAACCTAAATATTAGAATGATTCCTGCAACTGCACAATAATGTGCTATTAGCCAAAGGACCCTGCTTGAACAAACCTCGATGGTAAACCGCAGTGTCTCCCATTGTTTCCCTGCAACAACACAAGGAAGATCTTGATCAGGTTAACTGAGAGTTGCCATACTATCAGTAGAATATGTATTGAGTACAGCCAAATTCTATTGGTGTCACATGCATAACAATACAAAATTGTACCCACAGCAAATGAAAAGCAAATTGCAGAACTGAACCAAACAGTTAAATGGACAGCAGACCAAATGAACCAAAATAGTTAACTAAGCACGGCATTGCAGAATAGAAACATGTACTAGAAGATAAGACAGTTATCAAAACAAAGAATGCTTGAGAACAGTACTACGAAATGTAGCAATTGTTGGACCAAAGTGTTAACTGAACATTACATTTCAGAGGACCAAACTGTTAACTAAACATCAGATTGCATTTTAACATTACAGAGGACAAATCACTAGAAGGAACTGGCGGTGGCCTCGAGAGAACATCATGAACTATATTTTAAAGTAGACAACCGCGTGGCGGTGTCGACCGTGGCCTCAAAGACGAGGTGCTCCTCCAAGATCTGGTGGTTGACATGCATGGCAGCTATAGCGACCTTGTTCGCGCGTGCGGCCGCATGCTACTGAGCTCCATGTTATACTACATGCAAAATGGCTGTGGGCGGCGCTTAATTGGAGGAGGGGGCAGTGATTTCGATGGAAGGTGTCACTCCGTCGGTCGGGGCATGTGGGACGGGAAAGGAGGAGGATGGTGTGGGTGGGGTGTGGATTACATGTCCATATCGACAAGGCCGCACAGCAAGAAGAAGGGTCAGCAGTAAGGAGGCAGCGCGGCAAGAAGAAGGGTCGCTGGCGAGGAGGCGGCGCTGCAAGAAGAAGGGTCGCCGGCGAGTAGGCTGAGCTGCCAGTAAGCAGCAGTGAAGGTTTGAACTTGGAAAGCAAGGAGGAACAGTGGAAATGTGGCTTTTCGTAGGAGGGAGGGGGCGGGGAGATAGATATTTCCGCGATGGCAAAAAAAATTCGCTCGGTACCGCGAGAAATTGGCGCGCAAGTGTGGCTCAAGCGGGGGCAGTGGACTGTAGACGACGAAGCTTCCTGCGTAAGCCAGACAAGACGGTGTGCCAAGATATTTTATATCGTATCCCACACGATTCTTTCTAGTAAACTCTTTGTGGTATACCTGATTTTTTCATTATGTTTTGAAAGAAAGAAATTGTGTTATGGAGGGAAAGGATGGTGTTTGAATTGCTAGAATATTTACGTACAGTGAACATGCAACTAGTACATGGGTGTCGTGTTTAAATTTGGAATTATTCTGGGTTCGTTTGGCATTTTTATGCATTAATCGAGTTTCTGGGCATTTAATGTGCATAATTCAAATTTGAACTACAAGCACATGCTCAAATGCAGTGAAGTTTGTTGAAAAATCACATGTGTGTCTTTGGGAGAATTTATAGGTCCCATGCAAGAAATGGGTATGAAATTCAAACATCTGGGCTTCGTGGCTCGGCCGGGATGATTGAGAAACTTGGTTTTTTAGTACTTGTAAATCCAAAACATGGATGAAAATCATGAAACTTGGCATGGTGTCATGACATGGCACCAACATGTTTGAGTAAATTTTTTGGCCGAATTGGGACAAGCTTTGGTGTAAGCTTCTTGCAAACCGGAGCTTCCCTCAAGAAGGCGCTTGGTTTCGAGAGGGAATGTGTCACCTCCGTGTGCGAAACGACATACGTACACTGCCTTCTCCCGCCTTAATTTTTTACACTGGCAGAGTAGACCAAATAGAAGTTCGTGCTAAATTTTGGAATTATTCCGGGTTCGTTTAGCATTTTTATGCATTAATTGAGTTTCTGGGCATTTAATGTGCATAATTCAAATTTGAACTACAAGCACGTGCTCCAGTGCACTAAAGTTGTTTGAAAATCACATGTGTGTCCTTGGGTGAATTTATAGGTCCCATGCAAGAGATGGGAATGAAATTCAAACATTTGGGCGTCGTGGCTCGCCCGGAAAGATTGAGAAACTTGGTTTTTTAATTCTTGTAAATCCAAAACACGCATGAAACATGAAACTTGACATGGTGTCATGACATGGCACCAACATGCTGCGATAAATTTTTTGGCCGAATTGGGACAAGCTTTGGTGTAAGATTCTTGCAAACCGGAGCTTCCCTCAAGAAGGCTCGTGGTTCCGGTAGGGAACGTGTCACCTCTGTGTGCGAAACGAGATATGTATACTGCCTTCTCCCGCTTTAATTTTTTACACATGTAGATTAGACCAAATAGAAGTATCGTGCTAAATTTTGGAATTATTCCGGGTTCGTTTGGCATTATTATGCATTAATTGAGTTTCTGGGCATTTAATGTGCATAATTCAAATTTGAACTACAAGTACATGCTCCAGTGCACCAAAGTTGTTTAAAAAATCACATGTGTGTCCTTGGGTGAATTTATAGGTCCCATGCAAGAGATGGGAATGAAATTCAAACATCTGGGCATCGTGGGTCACCCGAAAAGATTGAGAAACTTGGTTTTTTAATTCCTATAAATCCAAAACACGCCTGAAAATCATGAAACTTGGCATGGTGTCATGACCCAACATGCTATGGTAATTTTTTGGCCGAATTGGGACAAGCTTTGGTGTAAACTTCTTGCAAACTAGAGCTTCCCTCAAGAAGGCCCGTGGTTCCGAGAGGGAACGTGTCACCTCCGTGTGCGAAACGAGATACGTATACTGCCTTCGCCCACCTTAATTTTTTTACACAGGCAGATTAGACCAAATAGAAGTATCGTGCTAAATTTTGGAATTATTCCGGGTTCGTTTGGCCTTTTTTATACATTAATTGTGTTTCTGCGCATTTAATGTGCATAATTCAAATTGGAACTACAAGCACAGGCTCCAGTGCAACAAAGTTGTTTGAAAAATCACATGTGTGTCCTTGGGTGAATTTCTAGGTCCCATGCAAGTGATGGGAGTGAAATTCAAACATCTGGGTGTTGTGGCGCCTGAAAATCATGAAACTTGGCATGGTGTCAGGACATGGCACCAACATGCTGCGGTAATTTTTTGGTCGAATTGGGACAAGCTTTGATGTAAGCTTCTTGCAAACCGGAGCTTCCCCCAAGAAGGCTCGTGGTTCCGAGAGGGAACGTGCCACCTCCGTGTGCGAAACGACATACGTACACTGCCTCGTCCCGCCTTAATTTTCTTACACAGGCTGATTAGACCAAATAGAAGTATCGTGCTAAATTTTGGAATTATTTCGGGTTCATTTGGATTTTTCTATACATTAATTGAGTTTCTACGCATTTAATGTGCATAATTCAAATTTGAACTACAAGCACAGGCTCCAGTGCACCATAGTTGTTTGAAAACCACATGTGTGTCCTTGGGTGAATTTATAGGTCCTATGCAAGAGATGGGAATGAATTCAAACATCTGGGCATCGTGGCTGGGCCGGAAAGATTGAGAAACTTGGTTTTTTAATTCCTGTAAATACAAAACACGCCTGAAAGTCATGAAACTTGGCATGGTATCATGACATGGCACCAACATGTTGTGGTAATTTTTCTGTCCGATTTGCCAAGGTGCACACATTAACAATCAACAAAGTCATTTTGGAACAAGTGCTGTCACGTTACAAATCGGAAACACAAGTATTATTGAAACCGTGGGCGTTCTACTTACCAATTACGTGCTGCCACGCGCCCCCTTTTTTTATTAGCTAGGAGGTGTCGTGCGGGGTAGCTTTTTGAGTACGGGAGGCATGCGATCAGACCCCTGCGCATGCTCATCGGGAGGAGAGCCCTTTGACCGCTACCCGCCGCGCACCTCCCACCCAACGTCCCCATTAATAGTGTCCGAGCACCTGTTCTACGGCATGGCTATATGTCTCACTGGACTGAGATTTAAGAGAGAAAATGAAAATCTGAAAAGAAAGTTTTGCACGGATCTTGATGTAAGATCCGACGGACCTATATAGCATCGACTGCGACGTATAGCAGGCATGATGAATATAAGGACAATGACAGTGGATAATAATGGTCTTACATATTTAGGAACATAATTAAAAAAAGCCACATGCGGCAATGCCCGAAATACACAAGGGCAAAATAAGAAAGAAGACAATGATCTGGCTCATTGATCTCTACTTTGTTGATGCGTTGATGTAGGCCGCAGGAACTAGTCTCCGCGGCGAGCGGCGATGAGCTCTTTCTTGTCCTCAAGATGCTGCTTGAGAGCATCCAAAGATTCCTCCACCAGCCTTCTGCGCTCGATGCGCAGTATGGCATTCTCGTCCATAAGTTTCTTGACGATGACGCCGGTCCTCTTCAACAAGGCAGTGGTCTGCTCCTGCTGCTCCGCACTTCCGATGATCTTCGCCCTCAGCAGGTCGCGCTCGGCCTGGAGCTTCGCATTGGTCTCATTTAGTTCCCGGATGACGCCGGTAGACTGTTCAAACGAGGCTTTCAGGTCATCCTGCAACCTCGCCCACCTGGAGATCTGATCCAACTGCCTAAGGACGAGGGCACGCATGCACCTGTAAGAGTCCTCGCTTGCCCGCGAGACATTTTCCCAGGCCGCCGCGGCATGGGAGGACATCTCTGCTGCATTCGTGGCGCGACGGGACATCTCTTCTGCTTCCGCGGTGCAGCCGGACCAGTCAGCTGCATCGACGGCGCGGTGGGACCTCCGTGATGCTTCGGCGGCGCAGCGGGACCTCTCTGCTGCTACGGCCGCACGGCGGGACATGTTGGCTGCTTTCGCGGCGAGGCGGGACATCTCTCGTGCTTCTGCTTCCAGGCTCGCCTCTCCCTGGTGGCAATCTCTTGACCCAGAACTCACGCTGGCCATGGCAGACGCAAGGGAACGATGATGAATGACTTGTTTGCTTTTGTGGATGAGAAGTTGAGGAGGAATGTGCAGTCATCTTGGAGTAGTAGTATTGATAACTGAGTAGTAATACGCTCCTAAGTGGGAAACCGTTTAGGTTTTGATCTTTGTGAACAGGTTTTCAATTTGGAATGTGACGGGACGCGGCCTCCCTCTTCTTCAAAAAAAATTTGTGACGGGACGCATGGTCAAAATTTACTGACGGTTCTCTCAAAAAAATTACTGACAATTATAAGTGCGGCACTATTCCAGGAAGGCGTAACGTGGGCACGTACGCCTTCTCGGCCGCGCACGTGGCGTTTGCACCATAGGGTGCACCGCAATAGGCAATGTCAGCACACGTCTTGTTCCAACAACCGTGCGCGCTCGTTATTACCATCGCGCATGCTTCTTTTAATTAGAATGTGTGTGCCCGTCTAGCGCACACACATTGATCTCTCTAACTGTTTCAGTTTGTTGTGGCTAATCGCAAACAGTTCATCCATGTGAAGTGTATGCCATCAAGCGCAGACGCTTTGATATGGCTGGCCCATTTCTGTTCTGTTGCCTGATCGCAAATAGTTAATCCTTCTGAAGCGTATGCCCTCCATCACACACACCTTGATCTAGCTGACCTTTTTTTGTGTTGCCTAATCACAAACAGTTCATCCGAGTGAACTGTATGCTCTATATCACACACGCCTTCATCAGGCTGCCCGTTTCTTTTGTTCGGCCTCATCGCAGACAGTTCATTGGACTGAACCGTATGCCCTGGATCGCACACGCAACTAAAATTTGAACCGTGTTTGATGGCTCCGCCATCACAAACGTTTTGCACCTTTTTTGACGGTTCTTTTACACCACCGTTTGCGATTATTGCATCGCACACAGTTTCGTCGAAGGGTCTCTCATCATAGTGTCGTGTTAGCAGCATCCTGCAGTAGTGCTCATTGCTGCACAGAAGAATTATGTCCTTTATGCACCGCCAGGTGACAGACCTATTGCAGGAGCAAATGCAGACGTTATGAACGTTTGACAAAGCTCGGTATGATGACTACTTGATAGTTTAGTGCACCATGCTTTACGGCTTAGAACCGGGACTTCAAAAATGTTTTGAACGACATGGAGCATATGAGATGTTCCAATAGTTGAAATTGGTATTTCATACTCATGCCCGAGTCAAGAGGTATGAGACCTCTGACAAGTACTTTGCTTACAAGATGGAGGAGAATAGCTCAACTAATGAGCATGTGCTCAGAATGTCTGAGTACTACAATTGCTTGAATCAAGTGGGAGTTAATCTTCCAGATAAGATAGTGATTGATAGAGTTCTCTAGTCACTATCACCAAGTTACTAGAACTTCATGATGAACTATAATATGCAAGGGATGAAGAAAACGATTCCCGAGCCCTTCGCGATGCTAAAATAGGCGAAGGTAGAAATCAAGAAAAAGCATCAAGTGTTGATGGTTAACAAGACCACTAGTTTCAAGTAAAAGGGCAAGGGAAAGAAAGGGAACTTCAAGAAGAATGGCAAGCAAGTTGCCACTCCCATGAAGAAGCCCAAAGCTAGACCCAAGCCTCAAACTGAGTGCTTCTATTCCAAAGGAATTGGTCACTGGAAGCCGAACTGCCCCAAATAGTTGGCAGATAAGAAGGATGGCAAAGTGAGCAAAAGTATATATCATATACATGTTATTGATGTGTACTTTACTAGTGTTCATAGTTGTTGGCGTTCTAGGAACGGGGGTCCCCAGACTTGCCTGCCTGCGGCCCACGGCGTGGCTATGCTAGCAAGCCTGTACGGCCCATCTTCATCGACAAGGCATTCAAGACCCTCGCGAGGGGCCAAGCCTCGCGAGGCGGACGACACAAGACCTCCTCAGGAGCGGCCTTGCTAGGCAGGCTCGCGAGGGGCGGAAAGATCAAGGCAAGGCAAACCTCGTGAGATTCTCGTGACGTGAGCCATGACGATCAAGATCAGGTGGGCGCCAACGCGCGCAGCGTCCTTGTTTCCTCTTTGGTGCTAAAGGGGGCAAGCGCAGGCGCAGAGTACCGAGGCATCAAGCAAAGGTTTCCATATCAGTGCAACGAGACCAAGACCAGCAGGACGGCAAGACGGAGGTCACCATGGAGCCCAACGCGGTGTCACCACCAGAGTCTTTTGCAGGCGAAGACCGCATTTGTCAGGATAAGCTATACTAGCTGTCCCCTTTCAAATTGGACGTTGTTGGCTCCCTTCCCGCTCAATATTTGGGGAGAGGACCAGGGCCTATATAAATAGGACTAGCCACCACCGTAGGGGATAACTGATGGGGAGGCATCTCACCTAATCCTTAGCCACACACAGAGCACAAGAACACCTCAACCTCAGGAGGCTGTTCTTCCCCTTGTACTGTTCATCGTCAGCCCAAGAGGCAATCCACCACCACCACACTGGAGTAGGGTATTACACCACAACGGTGGCCCAAACCAGTATAAATCTGGTGTCCTTTGTGTTGTGAGTTGGTCGAGTTCGTTCTTGAGATCTTAGCCAGTTAGGACGTGGATCGGTAGGGAGGAAATCTTCGCGCGCACCCCAGTGTTCGAACCTTGAGGGTTTTGCCGGAACCCGTGATCCGACATTTGGCGCGCCAGGTAGGGGTGCGCCGGTGCCTCTTCCCCGCCAATCGACCCGCCGACGCTCCGCGGTCCCGATGTCCAGCGACCCGAGGGCCGACTCCGACCGCTGGGCAGCCTGGCCCACCCGGGCGGTGCCACCTGCCCACGAAGACCTCAACCCCACGCTCCAGGCGGCATGAGCGCCACCTAGCGCTGCTGGGCGCGGGCAGCGCGGCCAGGCACCGTCCATCCTCACTCCACGACAAGCACGAGCCGCTGCAAGGGCCGCAAGCCACGCCGCAGCAACGGCGCCACACACCCGGCGGGAGCAGGCGAACATGCGGGCAGCAGTCACGGTGGTGCCAGAGTTACTGCGGTGCCGACTGATGGAGAGCGGCCGGGATGCACTGCAGGAACGCGTCGCTGAGCTGCTGGATGCGGCGGCGTCGGGAGCGCCGCCCTTTTGCTATCTGCTTCCTCCTCGGGCCGCTACTGGATCTCACGGCGGGCCTCACCGCAACCACGTGCCCTCGGGTGTGCCTAGGGGCTTCATCGACACCGGGACGGCCGGCGGCGCCTGGGGCCCTGTTGCCCCCACGCCGCCTCCGATGAGCATGGGCACGAGCGTTGCCTCCTATGGTCCCAACGAGACGTAGCACTATCATCTTCAGGATGTCGCGCTAGGCCGGGCAACGTGGAGTGTGGGGCACTGCGGCGAGGTGTTTGGGGTAACAGCCCCGGAAGCCTACATGCCCCGCATGATGGACCAAGAGTACACGCCGGAAGACGACCCTGGCTTGTTCCTAGGAGAAGGTTGGGAAGAAGAGGCGCTAGGAGTTGAGACCTTCCAGGAGCCGACGGGGAACCACAATGACCGCGCCTGCAACAACAACTACAGGGTACCATTAATCTCTCAGGAGCAGGCTTATGCTAACCATGGGCTGCAAGTGAATCAGGTCACAACATCGGTTGACGACCCCGGCGCAGCAGCCCCCCTTCCGCTAGGGGAAGCACGCTGGGGGGTGCATGCAGGGAGCCAGGAGCAAGGCCCCTCCCCATGTCGCGTGAGCCTTCCCCCGGCAAAGGACCCGTGGTCGTCGAGGGCGCCGCTGGCGTCCCCTTTCCCCCTTTGTGTCTTCCTAGTTGCCGGTCGGCTCAAAGTTGGTCGAGGGTGGCGCAAGGCGGGGCCCTCGCCTGGCGATATGAAGCAAGGCCGGTACCTGTGAAGAAGGCCCAGTGCCTGTGAATATCGCCGCCCGTGACACTCTCACGAAATAATGAGTGGGGCTATACACGCCCCGGAGTCTCCGGAGAGCCGCCCTCGGGCCTTGGGGGCTCCCTCCCACGCCTAGTGGCAGCACTTAGCTCCGCGCTGGTGAGAAGACCAGAAGACTAGACTAGGCGCCGGACGCGGCCATTTGCTTTGATCTCTTTTCCGTAACCTTGTCTGCTGGATTTGGATTTAAGTTGAACTTGAATTTCTATCGATGCGCGCAGGGGGGTGCCTTTTCTTGTTCAAGCGATTTCTTGCCATCTGGTTCTTGCCTTCTTCTGAACCTCGCGCTCGCTACCTCCCCCTCGCGAGCAGGGCTGGGCGCAGCACGCGCACCGGTTGGCGCTAGGTCCTCGCGAGGCCCTCTCGGGCGGATCAGCAGACCCTTCAGGAGCTCCGCGGCAACTCTCGACCTTACAATCCGATTCGGGGCCCGCCCCAGCTAAGGTAAGCCGCAGAAGCAAAACCTGCCGGCAAACTCATGGATCCACGGAGGCACACACTCGGCTTGGCAAAGAAGAGTAAAAAAATTGTGATTTTTTTACATGAGGGGCTCCCCCTCTCAAAATGCTCTCACAATCTTTAGGGGCCACGCCCAAGTTTTTGCATGCAGGGTAATACAGTAAAGGAACAAAGGATTAGCCAGATATGTCGCTCGCCTCGTCCTCCGCGTCGTCTTCAGACGGATCGCTGGCGTCGCTGTCACCGTCGTTGGCGCCGCCTCCACCTTCACCAACGCCTGCATCACCATCGTCAACCACGTCGCCTTCGTCCGCAGCGACCACCACCGCGTCGTCTTCAGAAGCGAAGGCTCTGACCAGCGCATCCACGTTGTCCTCCACCCATCGCGCCAGGTCGCCACGGATGGCCTGCGGTATGGGGACAATGGCAGCGTCGAAGTCGAAGTCAGGGAAGGTGTTCGGAAGATGACTGAAGACGCGTGAGAACGCGCGCCCGAGCAGGCCCCGGCTCCTCTCTTCCACGAGCTGGCGAGCTCTATCAGACCAGGCTTCCAAGCGCGTCACCACGTCGGCGAAGAAGCGCAGATGACTGGCGCAGTCATTCGAGTGTGGTGTGGAGCATTCTCGTCACAGACATGGCCCAATGCCGCGTTGGCCCTGACCCTGAGGTCCTGGCACATGGGGGTGTGCTCCCGCTCCAGCGTCTGCCGCTGAAGCACTTCCTCCCGACTCTGCCGTGCAACGGACTTGGCGTCATCAACCCGCTTCTGAAGAGAGAGCAGCTCGGCGCAGGCGGAGGCCAATTCTGCCTGCGCTGTGACCAGGGCAGCTGTCGTAGCCTCCTCGCGCCTCTCCACTTCAGCCAACTTGGGCCTGAGGGCGGCAGCCCTACCCGCATCCTCCATCCCCGCAAGATTCAACCTCAAGTCATACCTACCCTCAAGATCCGCGCGAGCCTCGGCCACCCGGTGATCAACCTCCTCCTGAGCCTTGGCTTCGCGTGCGCCAACGACATCTTCCACTTGGGCAACTTGACGCTCCCTCGTCTTCAGCTGCTCAAGCGCAAGGCTACGCTCCACGGCCTCCAGAGCCAGCGCCTCCTCCCGCCTCCGGATCTCTTCTTCCTCGACGGGCGTCCCCCTCAGCGACGCAAGGCCGGCTTTGCGTGCCTCCACCTGCTGCTCCAGGGAGGCGCTCCAGGCCTGGAGCTCCCACGCGCGCTTCTCTGCGGCCTCACGACGGTGGTCAGCCTCGCGAGCCTCCTCCAAAGCTCCAGAGCAAGCTTCACGGGAAACCTTGAGGGACACCTCGGCCTTCGCATTATCAAGATCACGTTGGTAGCGGCCACGGTTGATGGCGTCCCTCAGCTTACGCCGTTCCTCCACCAGCCGAAGACCCTCAGCCTCAAGGCGTGCATCGACACCCGCGAGTTCTTCACCAAGTCGGCTCATCGCGCCCATCGCCTCCTGGAAGAGCTCATGATGAATGACGCTCCGCCCATGCTCGAACTCCAGCGCACGGCCCACCTCGTCCTCCGCCACGAGGGCTGCAAGCGGGACGTGAAGCGGCGCACCCCCTCTCGGCATGGTGCTGGGGGCTGGTGCTGCCCAGGCGCCAGCCAGGCCTCGCGAGGGGCCCTGGCCGGTTGGGGCTGGCTGCCTGATGAGGAGCCGAAGACCAAAGCCAACCAGCTACTATCCACGACTAGAGGAGGGGTCCGGGGCACGCCCGCCAAGCTCCACGGAGCTCCTCAAAGTCCACACAAAGCCGACCGAAGCGCTGGACGTGGCGGCCGGCACGGGGTGCAGCCGGAGAAGTGCTCGAGGGGACAACTTCAGGGGTGCCGGGCTGCGGAGAACAGTCGGGCGCCGTCTCACCGCGACCTCACGAGGCCTCCGGAGTTTCGGCCTCGGGAGCCGCATGCTGCATCGTCTCAGCAATCGACATCCCAGAGGAAGAATCACGAGTTCCTGAGGACGACGCCCCAAGAGCCCCAGGCAGCATCTGCACATCAGCACTCGTGCCGCCAGCCTCCGGCGGCGCTCACCCCTGCATCCACATTCGGGACGAGCTCGGCACCAACGACGAAGAAGGGAACCACGTTGACAGGGTTCTCGCGGGACCCCACCAGGCCGTTCGGGCGCAGCCCCCACTCATCAAAGGGAGGCATGCTCTTTGCAAATACAGCCTAGTTCGTGCAGCGGTACAACATACAGCTCTTCCCAGGCATGTCGTCCGGCGAAGGGACACCTGTCAGGACCTCGAGCACTGTTTGCCGCGTCTTAAGGGGGAGCCCGGACTCCTGAAACCTCATATGGTCCTGACTGCTGAGCAAGGCCCACATCGGGCGAGAATGGCGTTGAAGCGGAGCGCTCGGCGTCTGACGAACTCCTTCACCACCATAGGCGCAGTCACGTCGCGGTCCTTCAGCTTCCTCAGCCTGAGCCAGACGGGGACAAGACAGGGGCTCGCGAGCCTCTCGTGGCCCCAACAGGAGTTGGGAACGGCAGGTGCTGACGGATAATGGAGCAGAGGGCTGAGCACCCCAGCGTCAACGAATACCCACCATGTCCGAAACTCGCTCGTGGATGGAGGAAGCTCGAAGTCGATCCCCACGCGCGCCATCGCGGCAACATCCTGGAAGCTCATGCACCCCGAGCTTTGCCGAGGATCCATCAGATGCAATGAGAAGAAATGACGGAGAAGGGCAACGAAAGGAGCGATGCCCACCATGGCCTCACACACAAAGGCGAACACGGCAAGGAGAGTCACGGATTGGGGGTCGAGATGCAGCATGTGGATCTGGTAATGCTCAAGCACCGCGTTGAAGAAGGCGGAGAAAGGGGGAATCAGGCCGGCCCAAAGGGCATCAATGAATATTGGGACCTCGGTGGCTGCCCGGGCAATGCGAGTGCGAGACGCAGGCCAAGCCACCGTCTTCCCCCACTCATTGAAGCTGGTAGCGAGCATGGGACTCACCTTGTCCATGGCCTCGTCGTTGAGCACCAGGGATCGGCCAACTTTCGGCGCCATGACGATGAAGCGGGCAAAGAACAGGTCAGATTGGAGAGGAGGGGCAGAGTCTCAAGGAAGCAGAGGGATTGGGAAAGTAAGGCGTGAGCGATGGAAGAATAACTATGTAGGTTGTGGGGGCGCATAGCCAGGCGGATTCCAAGGCAGCGTGCGGAAGCGGAGACGCCCACATCCAATCAACCGCCACGCGTCGGCCAAGGCCGCAGGCTTTTGGGGCCCGCGGCGCTCCGTACTTGACCTTTGGCTTCGCCTCGAAGCCAAGCCCGAGCGCGCCTTGGGCCTGGGGGCTACTGTCGGCGTTCTGGGAATGGAGGTCCCCAGACTTGCCTGCCTGTGGCCCATGGTGTGGCTATGCTAGCAGGCCTGTACGGCCCATCTTCATTGACAAGGCATTCAAGACCCTCGCGAGGGGCGAAGCCTCGCGAGGTGGACGACACAAGACCTCCTCAGGAGCGGCCTCGCCAGGCAGGCTCGCGAGGGGCAGAGAGATCAAGGCAAGGCAAACCTCGCGCGGTTCTCGTGACGTGAGCCATGACGATCAAGATCAGGCGGGCGCCAGCGCGCGCAACGTCCTTGTTTCCTCTTTGGTGCTAAAGGGGGCAAGCGCAGGCGCAGAGTACCGAGGCATCAAGCAAAGGTTTCCATATCAGTGCAACGAGACCAAGACCAGCAGGACGGCAAGACGAAGGTCACCATGGAGCCCAAGGCGGCGTCACCACCAGAATCTTTTGCACGCGAAGACCGCTTTTGTCCGGATATCTGTACTAGCTGTCCCCTTTCAAATTGGCTGCTGTTGGCTCCCTTCCCGCTCAATATTTGGGGAGAGGACCATGGCCTATATAAATAGGACTAGCCACCACCGTAGGGGATAACTGATGGGGAGGCATCTCACCTAATCCTTAGCCACACACAGAGCACAAGAACACCTCAACCTCAGGAAGCTGTTCTTCCCCTTGTACTGTTCCTCATCAGCCCAAGAGGCAATCCACCACCACCACACTGGAGTAGGGTATTACACCACAACGGTGGCCCGAACCAGTATAAATCTGGTGTCCTTTGTGTTATGAGTTGGTCGAGTTCGTTCTTGAGATCTTAGCCAGTTACGACGTGGATTGGTAGGGAGGAAATCTTTGCACGCACCCCAGTGTTCGAACCTTGAGGGTTTTGCCGGAACCCGTGATCCGACAATAGTAGCCCCTGGGTATTTGATACTGGTTCAGTTGCTATGAATAGTAACTCAAAACAGGAGTTACAAAATGAACAGAGACTAGTTGAGGGCGAGGTGACGATGTGTGTTGGAAGTGATTCCAAGGTTGATAAGATCACCATCGCACACTACCTTTACATTCGAGATTAGTGTTGAACCTAAAATAAATGTTATTTTTTGTTTGCGTTGAGCATAATATGATTGGATCATGTTTATTGCAATACGGTTATTCATTTAAGTCAAAGAATAATTGTTATTCTGTTTACATGAATAAAACCTTCTGTGGTCATAAACCCAAGGTGAATGGTTTTTTGAATCTCGATCGTAGTGATACACATCATAATATTGATGCCGAAAAGATGCAAATTTGATAATGATAGTGCAACATAACAATAGAACTTCCGTTTAGGTCATATCGGTGTAAAGCGCATGAAGAAACTCCATGCGGATGGACTTTCGGAATCACTTGATTATGAATCATTTGATGCTTGCGAACCATGCCTCATGGGCAAGATGACTAAGACTCCGTTCTCCGGAACAATGGAGCGAGCAACAGACTTGTTGGAAACAATACATACTGATGTATGCGGTCCGATGAGTGTTGAGGCTCGCGGCGGGTATCGTTATTTTCTGACCTTCACAGATGATTTGAGCAGATATGGGTATATCTACTTGATGAAACATAAGTCTGAAACATTTGAAAAGTTCAAAGAATTTCAGAGTGAAGTGGAAAATCATCGTAACAAGAAAATAAAGTTTCTACGATCTGATCGTGGAGGTGAATATTTGAGTTACGAGTTTGGCCTTCATTTAAAACAATGTGGAATAGTTTCACAACTCACGCCACCTGGAACACCACTGTGTAATGGTGTGTCCGAACACCGTAACCGTACTTTATTAGATATGGTGCGATCTATGATGTCTCTTACCAATTTACCACTATCGTTTTGCAGTTATGCATTAGAGACAGCTGCATTCAAGTTAAATAGGGCACCATCAAAATCCGTTAAGACGACATCGTATGAACTGTGGTTTGGTAAGAAACCAATTTGTCGTTTCTTAAAGTTTGGGGCTGCGATGCTTATGTGAAAAAGCTTCAACCTGATAAGCTCGAACCCAAATCGGAGAAATGTGTCTTCATAGGATACCCAAAGCAGACTATTGGGTACACCTACTATCACAGATCTGAAGGCAAGATATTCGTTGCTAAGAATGGATCCTCTCTAGAGAAGGAGTTTCTCTCAAAAGAAGTGAGTGGGAGGAAAGTAGAACTTGATGAGGTAATTGTACCTCCTCCAAATTGGAAAGTACTTCATTATAGAAATCATTTCTAGTGATTCCTACACCAATTAGTGAGGAAGCTAATGATGATCATGAAACTTCAGATAAAGTTACTACGGAACCTCGTAGGTCAACCAAAATATGGTCCGCACCAGAGTGGTACGGTAATCCTGTTCTGGAAGTCATGTTACTTGACCATGACGAACCTACGAACTATGAGGAAGCGATGATGAGCCCAGATTCCGCAAAATGGCTTGAGGCCATGAAATCTGAGATGGCATCCATGTATGAGAACAAATTATGGACTTTGGTTGACTTGCCCGATGATCGGCAAGCCATTGAGAATAAATGGATCTTCAAGAGGAAGACGAACGCTGATAGTAGTGTTACTATCTACAAAGCTCGAATTGTCACAAAAATTTTTCGACAAGTTCAAGGTGTTGACTACGATGAGATTTTCTCACTCGTAGCGATGATTAAGTCTGTCCAAATCATGTTAGCAATTTCCACATTTTATGAAATCTTGCAATGGATGTCAAAACTGCATTCCTCAATGGATTTCTTAAGGAAGAGTTGTACATGATATAACAAGAAGGTTTTGTTAATCCTAAATGTGCCAACAAAGTGTGCAAGCTCCAGCGATCCATCTATGGACTGGTGCAAGCATCTCGGAGTTGGAATATACGCTTTGATGAGTTGATCAAAGCATATAGTTTTATACAGACTTGCGGTGAAGCCTGTATTTACAAGAAAGTGAGTGGGAGCACTACAACATTTCTGATAAGTATATGTGAATGACATATTGTTGATCGGAAATAATGTAGAATTTTCTGAAAAGCATCAAGGAGTGTTTGAAAGGAGTTTTTCAAAGAAAGACCTTGATGAAGCTGCTTACATATTGAGCATCAAGATCTATAGAGATAGATCAAGAAGCTTGATACATTTTTTCAATAAGTACATACCTTGACAAGTTTTTGAAGTAGTTCAAAATGGAACAAACAAAGAAGGAGTTCTTGCATGTGTTGCAAAGTGTGAAATTGAGTAAAGACTCAAAACCCGACCACGGCAGAAAATAGAAAGAGAATAAAAAAATCATTCCCTATGCCTCAGTCATAGGTTCTATAAAGTATGTTATGATGTGTACCATACCTATTGTGTACCTCATCATGAGTTTGTCAAGAGGGTACAATAGTGATCCAGGAGTGGATCACTGGACAGCGTTCAAAATTTTCCTTAGTGGAATAAGGAAATGTTTCTCGGTTATGGAGGTGACGAAGAGTTTCGTCGTAAAGAGTTATGTCGATGCAAGCTTTGACACCGATCTGGATGACTCTAAGTCTTGATCTAGATACATATTGAAAGTGGGAGCAATTAGCTAGAGTAGCTCCGTGCAGAGTATTGTAGACATAGAAATTTGTAAAATACATACGGATCTGAATGTTGCAGACCCGTAGACTAAAATTTCTCTCACAAGCAAAACATGATCATACCTTATTACTCTTGGGTGTTAATCACATAGCGATGTGAACTAGATTATTGACTAGTAAACCTTTTGAGTGTTGGTCACATGGCGATGTGAACTATTGGTGTTAATCACATAAAGATGTGAACTATTGATGTTAAATCACATGGCGATGTGAACTAGATTATTGACTCTAGTGCAAGTGGGAGACTGAAGGAAATATGCCCTAGAGGCAAGAATAAAGTTGTTATTTATATTTCCTTATATCATGATAAATTTTTATTATTCATGCTAGAATTGTATTAACTGGAAACTTAGTACATGTGTGAATACATAGACAAAAAGAGTGTCCCTAGTATGCCTCTACTTGACTAGCTCGTTAATCAAAAGATGGTTAAGTTTCCTAGCCATAGACATGTGTTGTCATTTGATGAACGGGATCACATCATTAGAGAATGATGTGATGGACAAGACCCATCTGTTAGCTTAGCATAAATGATCGTTTAGTTTTATTGCTATTGCTTTCATCATGACTTATATGAAAGTGCGTTATATCGACTACAGGGGGGTGAATAGGAGATTTTTATGAATTCTTCACTAAGGAATTTCAGGGTGAGGAAATTCCTAAGCAAAGAACTACTTGCAGCGGAATAAGTACTCAGATAGTTACATGGCAGAGCATAAACATGGTCATCATGATGAAATGAAAACAAGCATAGAGTACAGAAAGCGTAAGGACAGGATAACACAGGATGAAGACAACAGACTGAAGAAATTGAACTGAGGAAATTGAGAAAGTCTTCAGTCAAAGTCTTCAAACAGATATGAACAAGCACACAACAACTGTAATGAGGAAATGAAAGAGTTGAGGAAATAGAACCAGTAGGCTTGGTGAAGACAATGATTTGGTAGACCAGTTCCAACTGCTGTGACAGTTGTACGTCTGGTTGGAGCGGCTAGGTATTTAAACCTGAGGACACACAGTCCCGGAAACACGGTCCTCACCATATTCTCCTTGAGCTAAGGTCACACAGACCTCTCCCAATCACTCGTGGTAAGTCTTCAGGTGACTTCCAAACCTTCACAAACTCGGCCACTCGGCGATCCACAATTTCCTCTTGGATGCTCTAGACCATGACGCCTAACCGTCTGGAAGATGCACAGTCTTCAAAGGTAACAAGCGTCGGATCCACGCAGGATCAATCTCTTTAGTGATGCTCAATCACTTTGGGTTTGTAGGTGTTTTGGGTTTGGGTTTGTAGGTGTTTTGGGTTTGGGTTTTCCTCACTTGATGATTTTCGCTCAAAGTCCTCGAAGGATGGGATGCTCTCAAATGACAAGTGTCAGTTTCTCTCGGAGCAGCCAACCAGCTAGTGGTTGTAGGGGGCGGCTATTTATAGCCTAGGGAGCAGCCCGACATGATAAGACATAAATTCCCTTCAATGATAGGACCGTTAGGTGGGTAGATATTTTGGGACAGCTGGCGCGTAGCACAGCAACGGTCGGAAATTTGACTATCAAATTCCTCAGAGCTATCATGTTCCTCACTTGTAGGCAATCCGCACTAGCGAATTCCTAACTCCTCAGTCAAAACAAATTCCTCAGAGACCAGAAGAACTTCGTCTCTGTCACTGAAGAAATTGACTGAACTGTATGAGATTTCCAATGGCTTCAAAAGGATCGAAAAATGAGGACTAACGCCCCTGAAGAATATCATGTTGAGGAAGGAGCGCCAGCGTTGTTGGGGTCGGTTGTTGTAGTAGGGCCTGCTGCAGTGTCATCCAAGTCTTCATGCTCATCCGTTTCGCGCGATGAAGAATATGAGCTGGCCACCAAGGAAGGAACCTTGACCTTCTTGAATTTCTTCGCTGGAGGTGCAGACCAGTCAAAGTCCTCCTTGAGACCCATTTTCTTCAGATCTTCTTCACCATACAGATGTGACAGAACAGCCCAGTTGCGACCAAAGACTTCATGGAGGTAGTAGTTGTTTTTCTTCACTGCATTGTGTGTAGCAGTCATGTTGTTCAGAATAGAACCAAACTGATGCTTAACCCATTTGTGGTTGCAATCCACCTTCTGAAGACTGAGGAGAAGCTCATGATCAGTCATCGCCCTTGGAGCTTTGGCTTGAGGATTTGGCTTAGAAACATTAGCGGCAGAGTCATGAGTGGCAGAGTCATTATTGGTGGAGTAAGATGCAGCTTTGCGAAACTGACCATCCAATGGACGAATGCCTTCATCAATAACAGCAGCGGCCTTGCCCTTTTCATCAACTGAGGAAAATGTCTGCTTGAGGACTTCAGTGGGGGGCAAGTAGCTAAGATGATTCTGAAAATCAGCCTTGTAGTTGAGTGAAGACCTTGTTCTGAGGAATCTCATAATCCAAGGAGCATAAGGCTTCAACTCAAACGGAGAGAGTGCAACATTTGCCAGAGTCCTCATGAAGAAATCATGATAGTTGACAGGAATGACATGCATGATATTGAACAGCAGATTCTTCATGATGCCAACGACTTCCTCATCAGTCGAGTCATGGCCTTTGATTGGACTCATAGTCTTCGTCAGAATGCGATAGACAGTCCGAGGCACATACAACAATTCCTTAACGAGGAATTTGGTCCTTGGGACTTAACCGGGCTTCAGCGGCTTCATTAACACTTGCATGTAGTGAGCTGTAAGTTTGGGTTCATGGAAGATGCAACGAGCTCCTTCAAGGGCAGGATTGACAGGCAGGGCATGAAGCAATTCAGAGGCCGGTGCTTTGAAGTGAGTATTTTCTGTCATCTAGTCCAATACCCAAGAGTTCACATCATTAGCATCTCCTGTGATGTGCAGTGTTGCATAGAACTGAAGAATTAGCTCTTCATTCCAATCAACAATGTCAGTGCAAAAGTTGAGCAGTCCTGCATCATCAAGCACACTTAGGACTGGGGTGAAGCAAGGCAGTGATTCCATGTCTACATGAGGAATATGCTCATGGTCGAAGACTTTGTCTTTGCTGAAAAGCAGTGAAGAATAGAAGTTGGCTTGGCTGGCAGTCCAGAAACGCTTTCTTCTAAGACGAGCAAAGTCATATGGGTTATACTCGGTGAAGAACACATGCTCGCCAAAGAAGTCATCAGCCTTGAATTTTTGCTTCTTCGAGAAGGGATCCGTTGGCTTGGGCTGAGGAGTATCAGTCAATTGCATCACCACTTAAGGAATCGCAATCTCAGGATCCACAGGCAGAGGAATTTCAGGTCCTTCTTCAGTGGCATCCTGGGTCTTCAATTCTTCATCAATCTTAACATTAGCACTAGTGGCTGGAATCTCTTCATGAATAGATGGAGTGGGGTGTGGTTCTTCAGATCCCATTTGAACTTCAGTGTTCACTGGGGACTGAGGAATTTGTTGCAGAGGAGTGAACAAAGGAGACTTGGGGTGCTGACTTTCCCAAAAGTCATCATTCATCACTTGAGTAGTGCTTCCAATGTCCACATCTTCTTCTTCATCACTCTTTTCTTCAACGTCGGCCTCTTCAGCTGTGAACTGAGGCATGGGCGATGAGATGATTGGAGTTGAAGGGATTGCGTCCGCTTCAATTTCTTCATCCAACTGCTCTAACGAAGCAACAGAAGTAATCTCTTCATATGATCCGCTTGGGATCACATATTCTTCATCAAAGGGAACGAGTTCCTTTGATGGCATGGTTGAGACTGGAACAACATCAATTGGATTTTCAAATGAGCTTGTCAATTTCTTCATCTTCTTCGGAGCTGAAGAATCTGATGAAGTTGATGCTTTCCTTTTCTTCACAGCTGCACGCTCTGCAACCTTGGTCTTCTTCACATCTGATGCAGAAGGAAGAATTGGACTTGGGGTAGGTGCCGGAGGAGCAGAGGAAATTGGCTCAAATACATCAGGCGCAACTGATGCAGTTGCCCTGGCATCCTCAGTTTCTTCACACACAGCCGTTGAAGCTTCAGCTGCCCTGACAGTTTCTTCAGGCGCAACACTAGTGGTTGCCCTTGCAGATTCATCAGAGGTTGGAATGCAGTCATCAGCCCTGACACTTGCAGTTTCATCAGCAGCCTGATTTTCATCAGCGGTGCTGGCATGTTCTTCAGTAGGCTGAGCAGATGCCTCAGCCTCAGGAATTTCTTGTTGCGTTGGAGCTGCAACATTCTTGGTGAGTCCTTCAGCTAATTTCGCAAAACGGACCTTGGCTCCCAGCCAATCAGCGCGGTATGCATCAAATTCATCACTGAGTTTCTTGATCTCAGATTGAATAGTGACAAGTTCTTCAGTTGTCATAGAGACAACATTCTTCTTCAGGAAGCGCTCTTTCTTGTACTGCACTTTCTTCAATGGCCTAGCCTTTCCAAATTTCCACTTTTCTTCACCTATGAAGGCTGTCAACATGTGACTTTGGCCAGGAGTCAAGTTGAAGTCAGGCATGGGCGTGTTGGGGTCCTTGTGCCATAAGTCGATGAAATCGAGGATCAACTTAGGATCCAAAAGCAGAGGCACATTTGTGCCTCTGGCTCTAGCGGCCCTGAGCTGCCTATCTCTGATGATTTCAGCAAGTTCCTCATCATCAGCTTCATCGTCATCAGACGGTACTTGAAAGGTGACCTGCTTCTTGTGAGGACTTGGTCAAGAACCTCGTCCAGCAGTGGCCTTTGTTTTCAGTTGGGTGGGGCCTGTTGAGGAATTTGGTGGAGCTGAACAACTAGCAGAGGCTCCTGAGGCAATAGAGATGCCTGTTGTCCTTTGGCACGAGGCGAGATGCACATGTGCTGAGGATTTTGAAGGAGGAGCTGAAGACTTTGGAGGAGCAGGTGCTGCTTGAGGAATTGGCCGTGAGGGCTTTGAAGAACTTGGTCATGAGGGCATTGCTGAGGAGCTTGCCCGTGAGGGCATAACAGTTGAAGCACTGGGCTTGTGAGCAGGCTTCTTGGGCATAGCCTTTTTAGGCTTGCTTGCAGAGGCCTCAGTAGTGGTAGCAGTAGCAGCAGCAGAGTCTTCATTGAATTTCCTCACTGCTTCCTTAGCCATTTTGGCTAGCTTAGCCTGGCTCTTAGCCCATTCCTTGGGAAATTCTTCACCTCTTCTTATGCTAGAGGGATCAGCTTCTTGACCAGGTGCCAATGGAGGTCTTGGGCATGGAGGGTGTACAGCAAATTTCTTCATGTACTTGGGTGTGACATAACGATATTCCCTCCATTCTCGTGCCCATCTCGTCTCAATCCTCTGGATGCGCACTTTGCGTTGATTCTTTGTCTCATTGCCATGTTTGGCCTCATCAGGAGTGCAATATTCATCATAGATGTCATCAGGGATCTGGATGTGCAACTTTTCTTTGAGGAATGCTGCAAATGAGTTAAATTGATGAGAACCTAGTGATTTAGCAGCGGACGTGTACCTGTGAATAGAATATAGTTGCGAGGAATTTGGAGAGGTCATATGCATTCTCAGAAGTTTTGCAAAAAGAACAAGTTTGAGGAATTTGACCAGATGAGTCTTGAGGAATTTCACTGAGCGTTCTTTGACTTAGGTTCCAGAGTTGTACAGATTGAAAATCCACACAATTGAGGAATCTTGAAGAAAAATGTTGCTTAGGGAAACAGATCAAGAACAGATGTTATGTGAGGTGTGTGTGAGGATTCGAAGAATAAACACCTTTTGAAGATTTTGTAGAAGACATCCTAATCAATGAGGGCAGTAAAAGTAACTTTTAATTACCCTTGATGAAGAACACGACGAACTGGGAAGTGTAGATTTGAAGCTCGTCGGTTCAGATCTTCCATGCCCTAACTTGGCTGAGGAAGACAGCTATGCCGGCGGCGGAGTGAAGAAATCCGCGGCCGGCGCGAGTACGACGGCGACGAGGTCGAGGCAGTGAAGCTCTTCCTCACCGGCGACGATGGAAGTAGCAGCGGCGCTAGGGTTTGAGAAGCTCGAGCGAGGGAGTGAGGTCGAGCGGAGTAAAAACGAAGTGAGGAAGGGGAGGGGTATTTATAACCGAAGTGAAAAACTGCTCGCCCGAGGAAATTGGACGAACGTGCCCCTGACCCTTCTCATTCGCATGGCATGTGTCACCCACGTACTGAGAGGTGGCGATCGTGTGAGATCGTGGGTGAATAAGATAAGTATTTCGTGGAATGTGGAACGGTTTGAGCGGCAAACGCCGAAAATTCAGATAAGATAAGTTTTAAAGTTTCGTTCACAAATTCTTCAGCTGACAAGGATACAGTGAAGATTTTGAACGGGTTTCAAATAGAACGCACATGAAGAATTTGTGAATAGACTGGGTTGAGTTTAGCATAGAGGGGGAAGGGTCCGATCACATTCACTTAGCAGGAAACGCAACTTGAAGAAATAGCAGTAAGTGAATGTTGTAGAGGACATAAACTCTCTCTCTCTCTCTCTCACACACACGCACACACACATATATATATATACAGCCAATGAAGAACAACAGCGGAAAGAGCGAAGACATTGCAAGGTTGAAGAAAATGAACAACTGGGGAATTTCAAAAATGAGGAAAAACTCAAATTGAAAATTTTCAACTTCTGGTGGTGGCGTGACCCACCGTATAAGAATGATGATTTCAGACACCGCGTACAATTTTCATAGGGTTCTGAGAATCAAATACTTCATTAATTTCTTCACACTTAGAGTGTTAGTCTTCATTGATTGAACAAAAACGTTTCTTCATGTGTTCCACATCTAAGTCATCAATTTTGCATAAGTGTTAGGATGTGTGTCCTTTTCAAAGGACATTCGAAGATTCTAGGATATTTAGCTCACACCTCAACTTGCTAAATCTCTTCTCATCCAAGGGCTTTGTGAAGATATCGGCTAGCTGTTCTTCAGTCTTCACATGCTTAATAGAAATGTCGGATCACGAAGAAAATGATGACGAATCTGAATGTGCTTTGTCTTCGAGTGCTGAACTGGCTTATGAGCAATCTTGATTGCACTCTCATTGTCACAGTAGAGAGGCACATTCTTCATGTTGACGCCGTAGTCCTTGAGAGTTTTCTTCATCCACAGCAATTGAGCACGGCAAGAACCAGCAGCAATGTATTCAGCTTCAGCAGTAGACGGTGATATGCAGTTCTGTTTCTCGAGGACCAACAGACCAAGGATCGTCCAAGGAAATGGCATGTGCTTGATGTTGACTTGTGGTCCACACGATCACCATCATAGTCAGAGCCTGGGTATCCAATGAGATCAAAAGCCGAGCCTTGGGAGACCATAATCCAAGTGTTGGTGTGTGAGCTAGATATCGAAGAATATGCTTCACAGCCTTATGGTGTGATTCCTTCGGTGTAGCTTGAAATCGGGCACACATGCAAACACTAAGCATAATGTCTGACCTAGATGCACATAAATACAATAAAGAACTAATCATGGAGCGGTATATCTTTTGATCAAAGTCAATACCATTTTCATCAGTGCATAGATGACCATTTGTGGGTATAGGGATTTTGACGCCTTTGCAATCTTGCATGCCGAATTTCCTCAATACATCCTTGAGGTATTTCTCCTGAGATATGAATATGCCATTGTGCTGTTGACGAATTTGAAGACCTAAGAAGTATTTCAATTCTCCCATCATAGACATTTCATATTCCTCCCTCATCATATAACCAAATTCGTTAGTGTAACGTTGGTCAGTACATCCAAACATGATATCATCAACATATATTTGGCACACAAACAATTCACCATCATAAGATTTAGTGAAAAGAGTTTTGTCGAGTGAACCGGGTTTGAAGCCTTTCTTCATGAGGAATTCCTTCAAACTACCATACCACGCCCGAGGGGCCTGCTTGAGGCCATAGAGGGCCTTATTGAGTCTGAAGACTTTGTCGGGATGCTTTGGATCTTCAAAACCTGGGGGTTGAGCAACATATACTTCTTCCTCAAGCTTACCATTGAGGAATGCACTTTTTACATCCATTTGATATAAAGTGATATCATGATGGTTAGCATAAGCAAGTAATATGCGAATAGCCTAAAGTCTAGCAATAGGTGCAAAAGTTTCATCGAAATCAATTCCTTCAACCTGTGTGTAGCCTTGAGCTACAAGCCGTGCCTTATTCCTCACCACAAGGCCATTTTCATCTTGCTTGTTGCGGTAGATCCACTTTGTGCCAATGATATTGTGCTTGCGAGGATCTGGACGTTTGACCAGTTCCCAGACGTTGTTGAGCTCGAATTGATGTAATTCCTCTTGCATAGCTTGAATCCACTCAGGCTCCAGAAATGCTTCATCTACCCTAGTGGGCTCTGTGATAGAGACGAAAGCAAAGTGCCCACAAAAGTTAGACAAATGTGAAGCTTTTGAGCGTGTTAGAGGACCTAGAATGTCGATGTTGCTGATGATTTTCTCAATTTGCACTTCGTTTGCAACACGAGGATGAGCGGGTTGTCGTCGAGGAATTTGATCAGCATTTTCTTCAGCACCATTTTCTTCAGGTGCATTAGCGTGACGTTCTTCACGTTATGGGATGATTTCTTCAGCAGATTCTTCGGTGGGAATGACATCCTTAGTAGCCTTGAACTTGGTAGTTTCCTCAGGTGACTGTTCATCTAACATAGAAGGTAGGTGCTCTCTTTGCGAGCCATTAGTTTCATCGAACCGCACATCTATAGTTTCAACAACCTTGTGGTGAACGTTGTTGAAGACTCTATAGGTGTGCGTGTCCTTTCCGTAACCAAGCATAAATCCTTCATGTGCTTTTGGTGCAAATTTAGAATTGTGATGAGGATCTCTAATCCAACATTTAGCACCGAAGACTTTGAAATAACTCACATTGGGTTTCTTGTCAGTGAGGAGTTCGTATGCAGTCTTCTTGAAGAATTTGTGAAGATATACCCTGTTGATGATGTGGCACGCAGTGTCAATTGCCTCAATCCAGAAACGACGAGGTATCTTGTACTCATCAAGCATAGTGCGAGCCATCTCAACAAGAGTCCTATTCTTGCGCTCCACGACGCCATTCTGCTGAGGAGTATAAGGAGAAGATAACTCATGAGTAATACCAAGCTCATCAAGATAGTCATCAAGACCAGAATTCTTGAACTCAGTTCCATTGTCACTTCTGATGTGCTTGATCTTCGTACCAAAGTTGGTTGAAGCCCTCGAGGAAAATCGTTTGAAGACTTCCTGCACTTTATGTGTGTAAGTGACAATATGCACCCATGTGTAACGAGAGTAATCATCAACAATAACAAAGCCATATAGAGATGCATCATTTGTAACTGGAGAATAATGATTAGGACCAAAGAGATCCATGTGAAGCAATTCAAATGGTCGAGTGGTAGTCATGATAGTCTTTGCTGGATGCTTGGCCTTGGTCATCTTTCCAGCTTCACAGGCTCCGCACAAGTGATCCTTGAGGAATTTGACATTATCAATGCCAATGACATGCTTCTTCTTCGCAAGCGTGTGCAGATTCCTCATGCCAGCATGACCAAGTCGTCGATGCCACCTTCTGAATCTTTTGCAAGTAGACATATAGCTGGTTGTGGTCCTGTAGAGAAATCAACAATATACAGATCTCCTCTCCTAAAGCCTTCAAAGACTTTGGAATTGTCAGCTTCCATGATCACAACACAAAGATACTTGCCAAAGATAACAACCATATCAAGATCACAGAGCATTGAGACAGACATGAGGTTGTATCCTAAGGACGCGACAAGCATGACTTTGTCCATCTGTCGATCCTTTGAGATAGCAACCTTACCTAGACCCAATACCTTGCTTTTTCCTTTGTTAGCGAAGATGATATGCTTTAGATGCGATGGAGATAAGGGAACATCCAACAACAGATTCTTGTCACCAGTCATGTGATTTGTACATCCACTATCGAGGACCCACTCATTGGCTTTGGGTTGATCATCCTGCAGATGAATTAGTGCAACTTATGAACTCATATACTTCATCAGTGAAGAATATGACATCAATTTCATCAGATCAAATTCATCAAGCAATAGAACAGATAAAACAGTATGAGGACGTGAGAAATGAGGATTCATTTCTTCATGATTAGCCTGCGTCCTATCAAGCACTTTTAGGTCTCTAGCAAATTCTTCAGATGTTTGAGCACGTCTGGAGACCTGACCCTGCATAAGAGATTAGTTCTATTTCTTCACCACTCACATCTGAAGGGGTGGCAAAGAGTTCATCACTCTGCGAGCTCTATAAGAGAATGGTGGCATAGAAGCCATTCCAATTCGTTTCACATAAGAGGAGTTAGGATAAGCATATGAATAAGCAGAGAAATTCTTCGAGGACTTATGAACATAATGATTAGAAGAATAATGCTCATATTCATAGCCCTTAAATCTTCCTTGCGAGACAGAAGTGTTAGCACGATGATGTTCATATGAGGACTTTGATCCTTTTGAGGAATTTGATCCACGTGAGGAATTCGGTCCGTATGAGGACTTGGATCCATATGAAGAATTTGGTCCGTATGAAGAATTTGATCTGGGGTTCCTGTTTTTCATAGGTGGTGTCGTGAAGACATTCACTTGAATATTTTCAAGGCACCTTTTGGGAACCCAGATTTTCTTCATAGGAGAACCGTTCCTGCAGTTAGTGCCAACATATCTAGCAAATACTTCACCATTCTGATTTTTGAACAGTTTATAGTTGGAGTCAAATGACTCATCAGAAGAATGAGGAGATTCACATGTAAAACCAGATAGAGTAGATGGATCTACTGGAGGTCCATTTGCAGCAACCCATGAGGTTTTGGGATACTGCTCAGGCCTCCAGTATGTCCCATCAGCTTTGAGTTTCCTCTCAAAGGCAATACCCTCTTTCCTAGGGTTCCTGATGAGGATCTGCTTTTTAAGCACATCACAAAGAGCCTGATGCCCTTTGAGGCTTTTGTACATGCATGTCCTGTAAAATTCCTTCAGCCCGGCAGCATCAGTGATACTGGCATTGTCCTCAGATGAGGAATTAGTGATAGCAGAGACATGTGAAGAATTTGTAGCAGAAGAAGTATTTGAACATTCAGGTTAAGAATTAGCAAATTCACGTTCAATGCACTTCAAACATGGAGGAACAAATCTTCCTGAGCAGCGCTGATTTGTTGAGCAAGTAATGAATCACGCTCCTTCTGAAGATCTTCATAACTCACCCTTAGCTTTTCAAGATCTTGCTTTCTTTGAAGAAATTCATAAGAAAGCTTCTCATGATCAGATAAGAGAGTGTTATGATGACTTTGAAGGTTGTCAAACTTAGACTGAAGTCTCTGAAGACTTTCAGCCAAAGCTTTTGACTGATCCATTTCTTCACCCAACATATCATCGCTCTTGTTTAGCATGTATTGAACTTTTTCCAAAGCTATTTGTTGTTTAGTGGCAAGGAAGCAAGTTTGACATAACTGGATCCAAATTCATCACTAGATTCATCATAACTGGACTCGGATAGGTAGCATTCAGTTACCTTAGCTCCTTTTGCCATAAGGCATGGTGTAGAAGATGATGATTCTGGTTCGAATGTCATCGATTTGAGAGATTCCTTGAAATCCTCAAACCAAGGATCATGACAGGTTCGACGACCTTCATAGACCTCAGAGAGACGGTCCCAGATGAGCTTTGCATGATCGAGATGCATGATATTCCTGAACTGATTTTGAGACAGACATGAGCAGATGACGTCCTTCGTCGTGAGGTTGAGAAGAGTGTACTTGCGAATGTCATCATCTTCCGCCATCTTGCACAGATCGGTAAGACCAATCTCAGTGACGGTCCACAGCTCGCTATTCATCGCCATGAGGTGCTTCTTCATCATGGCCTTCCATTTGGGATACTCATGACCGTCAAAGATGGGGCATGACACGGTCTTCATTCCTGTGGTCGACATAACTAAAACTCCAGGCAGTTAAACCAAAATCACACAGAACAAGGGAGTACCTTGCTCTGATACCAATTGAAAGTGCGTTATATCGACTAGAGGGGGGTGAATAGGCGATTTTTATGAATTCTTCACTGAGGAATTTCAGGGTGAGGAAATTCCTAAGCAAAGAACTACTTGCAGCGGAATAAGTACTCAGATAGTTACATGGCAGAGCATAAACATGGTTATCATGATGAAATGAAAACAAGCACAGAGTACAGAAAGCGTAAGCACAGGATAACACAGGATGTAGACAAACAAACTGAAGAAATTGAACTAAGGAAATTGAGAAAGTCTTCAGTCAAAGTCTTCAAACAGATATGAACATGCACACAACAACTCTAATGAGGAAATGAAAGAGTTGAGGAAACAAAACCAGTAGGCTTGATGAAGACAATGATTTGGTAGACCAGTTCCAACTGCTATGACAGTTGTACGTCTGGTTGGAGCGGCTAGGTATTTAAATCTGAGGACACACAGTCCTCACCGTATTCTCCTTGAGCTAAGGTCACACAGACCTCGCCCAATCACTCGTGGTAAGTCTTCAGGTGACTTCCAAACCTTCACAAACTCGGTCACTCGGCGATCCACAATTTCCTCTTGGATGCTCTAGACCATGACGCCTAACCGTCTGGAAGATGCACAATCTTCAAAGGTAACAAGCGTCGGATCCACGCAGGATCAATCTCTTCAGTGATGCTCAATCACTTTGGGTTTGTAGGTGTTTTGGGTTTGGGTTTTCCTCACTTGATGATTTTCGCTCAAAGTCCTCGGAGGATGGGATGCTCTCAAATGACAAGTGTCAGTTTCTCTCGGAGCAGCCAACCAGCTAGTGGTTGTAGGGGGCGTCTATTTATAGCCTAGGGAGAAGCCCGACATGATAAGACATAAATGCCCTTCAATGATATGACCGTTAGGTGGGTAGATATTTTGGGACAGCTGGCGCGTAGCACAGCAACGGTCGGATAATTTGACTATCAAATTCCTCAGGGCTATCATGTTCCTCACTTGTAGGCAATCTGCACTGGCGAATTCCTAACTCCTCAGTCAGAACAAATTCATCAGAGACCAGAAGAACTTCGTCTCTATAACTGAAGAAATTGACTGAACTATATGAGATTTCCAATGGCTTCACTCGAAGGGATTGGTAGGTGTAGGATTTTGAGTTGAGCATCACATGGAAATTTTTCCTTAGTATTTCCTCGACCCCCTTTAACAGTACAGTGTTTCCTATGACTCAAGAAAGAGAAAATGAAACTACGAAAACAGAATTCTTCAAGCTTCATGTTCCTCGAATGAATACCAAGTCTTCAAGGTCACACCAATTTCTTCACTTTCAAAGTCTTCAGAAAGTCTTCAGTCGAAGAACTTCATTTTTAGGGGTCGACTTTCTCTGTAAATATCAAACTCCTCATAGACTTATAGTCCTGTGTACACTCACAAACGCATTAGTTCCTTAACCTATAAGTCTTCAATACACCAAAATCACTAAGGGGCACTAGATGTACTTACATTATACATGTTCCTCTAACTATGAGATTATGCAGCTCCCGAATACCGGAGAAACACCTTGTGTGTTATGAAACGTCATAACGTAAATGGGTGATTATAAAGATGCTCTATAGGTGTCTCCGATGGTGTTTTTTGAGTTGGCATAGATCAAGATTAGGATTTGTCACTCCGTGTATCAGAGAGGTATCTCTGGGCCCTCTCGGTAATGCTCATCACTATAAGCCTTGCAAGCAATGTGACTAATGTGTTAGTTGCGGGATGGTGCATTATGGAACGAGTAAAGAGACTTGCCGGTAACGAGATTGAACTAGGTATGATGATACTGACGATCGAATCTCGGGCAAGTAACATACCGATGACAAAGGGAACAACGTATATTGTTATGCGGTTTGACCGATAAAGATCTTCATACAATATGTAGGAGCCAATATGAGCATCCAGGTTCCGCTATTGGTTATTGACCGGAGATGTGTCTTGGTCATGTATACATAGTTCTCGAACCCGTAGGGTCCGCACGCTTAATGTTCGATGACGATTTGTATTATGAGTTATGTGATTTGATGACCGAAGTTTGTTCGGAGTCCCGGAAGAGATCACGGATATGACGAGGAGTCTTGAAATTGTCGAGACATAAATATTCATATATTGTAAGGTTACATTCAGAAACCGGAATGTTTCGGGTTGTTTCGGAGTACCGGGGGTTACCGGAACCCCCCCCCCCCCGGGAAGTTCCTGGACCTTCATGGGCCTTAGTGGAAAGGAGCAGAGGGGCACAAGGGAGGCCGCGCACCCTCCCCCATGGCCAGTCCGAATTGGACTAGGGAAGGGGGCAGCGCCCCCTCTTTCTTTCTCCCCTCTTCCTCCTTCCCCCTCTCTCCCTCTTGGAAAAGCAAGGGGACTCCAACTAGGGTTGGGAATCCTAGTTGGACTCCCCTATGGCGCACCTCCTCCCTGGCCATCGGCCTCCTCCTCCCTCCTTTATATACGGGGACAGGGGGCACCCCAAAGACACACAAGTTTCTCTTAACTGTGTGCGGCACCCCCTCCATAGTTACACACCTCGGTCATATCGTCGTAGTGCTTAGGCGAAGCCCTACGCCGGTAACTTTATCATCATCGTCGTCACGCCGTCATGCTGATGGATCTCTCCCTCGTCCTCAACTGGATCAAGAGCCCGAGGGATGTCATCGAGTTGAACGTGTGCTGAATGCAGAGGTGCCGTACGTTCGGTGCTTGGATCGGTTGGATCGCGAAGACGTTCGACTACATCAATTGCGTTACTAAACGCTTCCGCTTTCGGTCTACGAGGGTACATGGACACACTCTCCCCGCTCGTTGCTATGCTTATCCTAGATAGATCTTGCGTGATCGTAGGATTTTTGAAATACGACGTTCCCCAACAGATACGTCCATTTTGCATCATGTTTTCCTACTGTTATTTATGGACCTGCAAAAGCTACATAAGGCCACCTATTCTGGACAACTCCAAATGAGCTGAAACTTTGGGGGGATTTTTTATGGAATATATGAGTTCGAGCCAATAAGTACCAGAGGGGGCCCAACAGGTGGGCACAACCCACCTGGGGGCGCCAGGGAGCCCAGGCGCGCCCTGGTGGGTTGTGCTCCCCTCGGCCCACCTCCGGTGCCCATCTTCTGGTACATAAGTCATTTTGACCTAGAAAAAATAAGGAGAGGACTTTCGGGACGGAGTGCCGCCGTCTTGAGGCGGAACTTGGGTAGGACCACTTTTGCCCTCCGGCGGAGCGATTCCGCCAGGGGAACTTCCCTCCCGGAGGGGGAAATCATCGTCATCATCATCACCAACAACTCTCCCATCTTGGGGAGGGCAATCTCCATCAACATCTTCAACAACACCATCTCCTCTCAAACCCTAGTTCATATCTTGTGTTCAATCTTTGTACCGGAACTATAGATTGGTGCTTCACTACAGGAATCAGGCACTTTGCCGTCCGCCATGGCTGACGGCAAAGGCATGCATGGCTAACGGCAAAGGCCTTTGCCGTCTGCCAGCAGACGGCAACAGGTCCGGTTGAATAGGCTATGGCGAAGGGCTCTTTGCCGTCTGCTGGCGGACGGCAAAGATGAAACGCTCTTTGCCTTCCGCTAGCGAACGACAAAGAGCCTAGACGGCACAAGTGCCAGGTTAGGTCCGTTAAGGGGTTAACAGCATGCTTTGCCAACTGCTGGTGAACGGCAAAGACAATCGCATATTTGTCGTCTGCCAGCGGACGGTATCATTGCAAAATAGGCCAGCCCCATGTGCTTCCACGTGTCAAGCTATGCCGTCCGCTGGCAGACAGCAAAGCTGCAATGCTCTTTGCCATCCGCCAGCGGACGACAAAGTAACCAAATAGGGCAGCCAGTGTCCCAGGCTGCACATGTAGCTGCCACATGGTAGCTTTGCCATGTGCTGCCTGATGGCAAGGCTCTTGCATAGCCCCTGTTTTTTGTTATATCCTTGCATTTTCAAAAGACATAAATTATATATATAGTATCAACCTCAAACATAGCCCATGTATCCATCATCTAGTAGTCCATCAACGCAACAGAACACATAGGGTATTAAAACGTCCAATACATACATAGTTTCACGGAGTTCATCAACATACATACATAGTTTCACGGAGTTATTCAACATACATTGTTTATCAACACAAAATCAAAACAGAAACTAAAACTAGCAGTCCATCAATCCAGATTCCATGAAGTGAATCAAATCTGCAAAAATGGGAGTAAGCAAGTTAGAAGAAGAAGAAGAAGGCTAGAAGAGGAAGAAGAAGACTAGAAGAAGAAGAAGAAGAAGAAGACTAGAAGAAGAAGAAGAAGAAGACTAGAAGAAGAAGAATAAGAAGAAGGTTTTTACCCTTTTCCTTCTCATTCTTCTTCTTTTATTCTTTCTTTTTCTTCTCTTTCTTCTTCTATTCTTTCTTTTTCTCCTCTTCCTTGTTTTCTTCTTCTCATTCCTTATTTGTGTCATTTTAGAGCTTACATAGGTAATTATGCCATTTTTAGCTAACTAAGCTTATTATGTCAATTTGGAGGAAATTAAGGTAAGTATAGGTCATTTTTGTGCTAACATAACTAATTATGCCATTTTTTAGCTAACGTAGGTAAATGGATCATTTTGGAGCTAACCTAGCTAAATGGATCATATAGGAGCTAACGTAGGTAAACTTGCTCATTTTGGAGCTAACCTAGGTAAAATGGATCATATTGGAGCAAACCTAGGTAAAATTGGTCATTTTTTAGCTAACTTAACTAATTATGCCATTTTTGAGTTAACTAAGCATATTATGCCATTTTTTACATAAGTAAGCTAAGTATAGGTCTTTATTTAGCTAACCTAGGTAACTAAGCATATTTGAGCTAATTTAGTTAAATATAGATCATTTTGGAGGCAAGTAAGCTAGTTATGTCATTTTGTAGGAAGATTGGCTAAGTCTAGGTCATTATGGTAACCATTTTGGAGGAAATAAAGCTAAGTCTAGGTCTTTATGCATTTGGTACGCAAAACACAAGAGAAATGTTACCGTCATCACGGAGGTGAAGGGTCGGTCGGGTTTACGCCAGTGTCACACGGAGAAGGACCGGACGGGGTCGGGGTTGCGCCAGTGCGACACGGAGAAGGATCGGTCGATGCTTGTCGGAAGGCATGCTGCACCAAAGATCATTTGCAATGTCTCGTTAGCATGATGCAACTGAAATGTGAATACTAGTAACTAATGACCATTCAAATGACTCACCGTGTCTGCTATACCAATCTGAGGCATCGGCGGAGGGGTCTGACCGTTTTTCTCGCACACGGGCTGCACATTTTGATTTCACGAGTCAGTCATATTAGTTAGTAATGAAACGAACATTACATGCATGATTTGCCTAATAAGCAGGATAAACTTACCACGAGGAGCTCGTATAGGGCCCAGTGAGACGTGTCATTCCGGTTCCTCTCCTCCTCCGGCATCCTAGCCGTTGTCGGTGTCAAAACCGGCGGATCTCGGGTAGGGGGTCCCGAACTGTGCGTCTAAGGCGGATGGTAACAGGAGGCGGGGGACACAATGTTTACCCAGGTTCGGGCCCTCTCGATGGAGGTAATACCCTACTTCCTGCTTGATTGATCTTGATGATATGAGTATTACAAGAGTTGATCTACCACGAGATCATAGAGGCTAAACCCTAGAAGCTAGCCTATGATTATGATTGTTCTTTTTTGTCCTACGGACTAAACCCTCCGGTTTATATAGACACCCGAGGGGGCTAGGGTTACACAGAGTCGGTTACAAGGGAGGAGATCTACATATCCGAATTGCCAAGCTTGCCTTCCACGGAAAGGAGAGTCCCACCCGGACACGGGACGAAGTCTTCAATCTTGTATCTTCATAGTCCAACAGTCCGGCTAAAGGATATAGTCCGGCTGTCCGAGGACCCCCTAATCCAGGACTCCCTCAGTAGCCCCTGAACCAGGCTTCAATGACGATGAGTCCGGCGCGCAAATTGTCTTCGGCATTGCAAGGCGGGTTCTTCCTCCGAATACTCCATAGAAGATTTCGAACACAAGGATCGTGTCCGGCTCTGCAAAATAAATTCCACATACCACCGTAGAGAGTATAATATTCCACAAATCTAATCTGCTGACATGTTTCATAGCGTGACATCACGCCACGGCCCGGTCATTATTCGAACCATTTTTCCCAACCAGCTACTGCACATATTGCGAGGCGGTTTTCTTGGCACGTCTTGTCAAAGTAGCGATCGTGTCCCCTCATCACGGGATTCTCATCAATATGGGTGTGGGTAAACCAACCATGCCATCAATCACGGCGCTTGGGAAATAAGCGAGTTTACCAGGCAAGTGGGGAGGCGCAGAATCCCTGCTGCCTATATAAAGGGATAAGGACTCCCTTTCGCACCCACGCTTTCATCTTCCCGACCCATTCCCCTTCGCTCGAGCTCCAGCGCCCAAGCGTTCATCTTCTCCGCCCACAAAGGCCTTCCGAAAATGTCCGGATCCGGAGCAGGAGGCAAGTGGATGGCCTCTACCGTCCGGGAGAAGGGTATCAAAAAGCTTCGGGAGGCCGGGTACCTGGCCAAGAAAATCAGCCACCGTCTCCCGACGGCGGGACAGATCGTCCCTACTCTGGAACCCCACGAGAGGGTTGTATTCCTCCCTCACTTTTTCCGCGGGCTAGGGTTTCCCCTCCACCCATTCGTTCGCGGCATCATGTATTATTACGGGATCGATCTTCACGATCTGTCCCCCAATTCCTTCCTCAACATCTCGACATTCATCGTCGTGTGCGAGGCTTTTCTCCACATCTCGCCACATTTCGGCTTATGGCTGAAGATTTTTAATGTGAAGCCCAAGGTAGTGGGCGGAGAGCACGCCGAGTGCGGGGGTGCTTTGGTGAGCAAGATGCCCAACGTCACATGGCCAACAGGCACCTTTAATGATTCCGTCAAGGAGTGGCAACAGGAGTGATTTTACATCACCGAGCCGCGCGGCACGGAATGGGCTGCTACTCCCGAGTTTCAATCCGGAGCCCCTCTACGGCTTACATCCTGGGTCAAGAAGGGCCTGAACTGGTCTTCGTCCGACGAACTGTCGGTGCTCCAAACGCGCGTTAAAGATATGGAAGACAAGAGCATCGAACTTGTCAATGTAGTCCAGGTGATGTTAGTTCGCCGGATCCTGCCTTGTCAAGACCGGACTTGCAATCTATGGGAATTCAATCCGGCCAAGCACCAAACCCTGTGAGAGCTCTTTGGCTCCTCGCACAAAGACATCTGGAAGGTGCTTTTCAAGTCCGGCAAATCATGGCCGGACTCAGCCGAGGACCGCGGGTACCAACTATCCCGCCCTGCAAGCTCGGTAAGTCATCATACATTTTATCCGCATAACCCAAAGGAAATGCTTAATGTGTTTTCCACAACTCTCCTAGGGCTGTACGAAGAAGGCGGGGCTGATCCACTATCCGGCCCCGCTGCCTGAAGAATCGGCCGTCCCACTTCTGACGAAGATGCTGGTCCCGGCGCCTTACAAGGTGCCGAAGAAGACGGCCGAGAAGGAGGCCAAAAAGACCCGGGGCGGCCTTCGTCGCCGCGGCACTTCGGACACAATATCCGAAGGCTCCGATGCCCATTCTGCCTCAGAAGAGGACGAGGAGGAGGAGGAAGATGAATCCCCACGGGGGAAGAAAGAAGAGGACGGCCTCCGCACACTAGGAGGCCGAGTCACCTAAAAGGGGAAAAGCTCCTCTTCCGGAAGAGTCCACTGCCGCCGCCGACAGCGGCCCGACGTGGGATCCCAGGGCCCAGCCCCTGGTGAACTCGTGAGTATATAAAGTCCGAATACGTTTATGCGTCCAGACTCATCATGGCATAATATTTAATCCTGAGCCATATTTTTCATAGTCCGGCGAGGTCCCGTACCAAACAATCCTCATCAGAGGATTCGCTGAGCTCGGATGCTATGGAGAGCGGGACGCCCCTGAAGGCCCCTTCCCCCAAATAGGTGAATAACACTGAGGCTTCGTCCCAGAAGGACCCCGACCAAGGAGGGGAGGAAAAGATCATGAAGGCGGCGCCTGGAGGTCAAACTTCAGGGGCCGGACACATGGGGGAGAAGATTCCCATGGGAGTTGACGGCGGGGACCATTTGGAATTCGGCACTCACCCGGATGCAATTCCGGAGAACAATACAGCTCCAGAATCAAGCAGGGGGCCTCCTTCGGCTGGAGGGGGCGTACCTGTTCCACCGGCAACCTCTGTCCAACTAGGGGTGTCGGATGCTTTGTTGGCGGCGCTGAAGAGCGCCTCCATCGTCGATGAACACCGTGCCCTTATGGGTGCGGTGATTGAGAAGATTCAGTCTGCTGAGAGTGGACTGAATGAAGCCTGTATTAGCCTTATAAAAGGTTTTGAGGTATGTTTTATGAGGTTTCGAAGAGTGTCATGGTATGGATAGTAGCCCCTGATACTCTGTTCGGTGAAAGAAAGAACCGGACAGAGGATCAAATTTATGTTCGCAGGAAGACTCACTTGATGACATCTATCTCTCTTTTTTATAAGCAGGCGTCTGTAGCAGCTGCTGCCTCTCATACTGCGGAGGTCTCCGGACTGAATCAAAGTCTGGAGCGGGCCAAAGAAGAAATTGGCCAGTAAAAAATGCAGTTGGGAGATAAACAAGGTATGCGCAAGGATTGTTCGCGTTTATTGCGAACGAATTTTCAGTATGATCAAATATGTTTCATAATTTGCGCTAGGGATGATGACCGAAGTCGAGGCTCTTAAGAAGGCTATGTGCAAGGCCGAGAAAAAGGCAGCCGCAGAGCAGGCTCTTCGTGAGAAGCACTAGGCCAGGGTTATTCAAGCTGAGCAGGAGCTTCAAGAGGCCGTGAAGAAATGCGACCTTGGAGCAGAGTTTAACGGAGAAAGAATCCGAACTCACCAAGGCTCATCAGGCCACGAGCGATGCCCGGGGGGAAACCCAAAGCGCCCTGCAGGAGATCCAAGAGGCAAGGAAGATCGCGGCGGGTAAGGCTTTTTTCCATGTAAATAAAGTATTTGAGGAGAAAATTATGTTTCTAATTTTGAATTCAGATTTCTCCAGGGGTATTTGCGGAGCTGCCTCGTAGCATATCGGATGCCGCCCAATTCTACCGAGCTGAAGAAAGGAACACTACGGATAAGCTTTTCTGGTCGTAGTATTTGGCACCGAATTATCCGGTGCCTTTTGTCGATCAACTAAAACAGCTGATCGAACTGCATAAGGCGGTGGAACTAGCCATGAAGGATGTGATTATCCGGCTATGGCCCGCCGAGCTGATTCCGAGGAGCTACTTTGGGTTCGTGAAGCGTCTTGTGAGTGCCTGCCCTCGACTTGACGTCATCATGCGGTCGGTCTGTATAGAGGGTGCGCGAATGGCCTTCGCTCGCGCAAAGGTGCACTGGGGGAAGATGGATGCCGAAAAGCTGATGACCGAAGGACCGCCAGAGGGGAACGAGCACCGCAAGCCCGAATTATATTATGAGGGTGTCCTGCAAGGATCCTACCTTGCAGCGGAGCTATGCACCAAGGACATTATATTATGAGGGTGTCCTTTGTAATGTTTGAACAAGGTCATTTATATTATTTATTGCCTGTTATATAAAAGTTTATCCTCCTGCGCAGCCGTTTTATATATTAATCCTGAGAGTTGGCCAGTCGGCGGCTTCTGCCCCACGTAAGAAGTACGGGGGTGTTCGGCATAAACCTGATCACTCTTTATCCCAGTTTTGGGTCCTTCGAAGGAGGTGTTCAGCACGACAAACCAGGCAATCAGACTATAGGGCTTTATCACTCTCACTTAGCCATAGGAGCTTTAGGAAGGTAGGCGCAGCCCCTGGCGTTCGGAAGACCGCACGAGGGGCTCTATAAGCACCTGATCGAAAAAAATGATCCATCGCACGCTGCATTGGTTATGGCATTATGCGGGAGAAATCCTTAAATAGTTTACAACCTCTCGAACAGCTGACCAGCTCTCGCCGTATCATGACAGTCAGTTTTCGGCTTTCTCTACTGAGGTGCTTGTCCGGAAGAACCGGGACACAATCGCAGTAGTTCTCCCAGTGCTACCTTAGCCGATATAGCGGAACGTAAGGTACCAAAACATGGGAGCCGGGCAAACCCAACTATTGACGCAAGACATGATTCGGAGCTGATGCATATAATGCTATAGGTTCGGGGTGCCGAACTTCCGTGACGGTGTTCGGACTTTATTGCCGTATTATGGGTAAATGAAGCCCCTTGCATGTTTTGAGGCATATCGCGGTGTTACGGATGCCACTTGACAAAAGAATTTTAATAAGAAATAAGAGCAGACAAGCGTCATATAAATCCACATGTTGTATTTGAATAGTACGTCGATGCGTATGAGTACAGGTAATGTGATAAAAAAAGAAATATGACTGTGGAACCTACTGAGACCCGGGGGGAAGAAGTTGTGTGCGGATCCGGAGTATAGTCAGATGGTCATCGCGGGGAATATCTAAGGATTCCCTTGCGCGTTCGAGCTGCCTCCATATCACCCGTCCTGGTCGGCGCAAAGGTGAACCTGCAAAGGAAATGTAAGAAATGTTTGTGTGTCGGAGAGCGGTTGAGCCGCTATGTGCGGCCTGTCCTGGCCTTCGCCGGAGTGTTTAATTGAGCTCTGGACGAGCCGGGCTATCCTGCCGCGAAGTAGTTCGGAGTCCTTTGGCGGTGTCCGGGAGCCTGGTCGTCGACTCGAGGTTCGGCTGCAAGGTGTTGCTCGTTGCTTCTGCTGTTAAGGCAGTGGTGTACTCGTTGGTGCCGAAGGAAAGTTCGGCCTTGCCCTTAACTATGATGACGCCGCGTGGACCGGGCATCTTGAGCTTACGGTAGGCGTAATGTGGCACCGCGTTGAATCGAGCGAACGCGGTTCGTCCGAGCAGTGCCTGATAATCACTGCGGAAGGGGACGATTTCAAAGATTAACTCTTCGGTACGGTAATTGTCTGGTGATCCGAAGACTACCTCAAGGGCGATGGAGCCTGTACAGCTGGCTTCCACACCTGGTATAATGCCTCTGAAAGTGGCTTTAGTGGGTTTGATCACCGAATGATCGATGCCCATCTTGCACACTGTGTCCTGGTAAAGCAGGTTTAGACTGCTGCCTCCATCCATAAGGACTCGTGTGAGGTGGAACCCGTAAAATATTGGGTCGAGGACTAGTGTGGCTGGATTGCCCTGATTGGCGTTAACCGGACGATCCGTGCGGTTGAAGGTGACCGGATCTATTTTATATTGTGGGACGACTAGTTCCCTTAAGTCGGCATCCCTAAGGGTGCGCATCCGGTCCGGGTTGGGAATGTGGGTGTTGTTTACAACGTTCACCGTTTGGATTTGTGGGGGAAATTTCTTTTGCCCTCCTGTATTTGGTGATCTGGGCTCTTCGTCGCCATCATCGCTTTGCGACCCCCCATCTTTGTTTTTGGTGCCTGCCCTGCCGGCTTGTTTGAAGACCCAGCATTCTCTGATGGTATGGGTGGCTGGCGTTCCTGGGGTGCCATGAATTTGGCATTGGCGATCGAGTATGCGGTCCAGACTGGACGGACCCGAATTGTTATTTTTGAGTGGCCCTTTCGCTGACCGGACATAGAGCCACTAAATCCGGCATTAACTGCCGTATCTTTGGCGTTTTCACCATATTTGCGGCGCTTGTTTTTGTTGCGTCAGGGTTGCCGTTTCTATCTCTGGCCTCTGATGTGCCAGGGTTGCTTGCTGTGTCGTTGCTACGGGCCAACCAGCTATCCTCGCCCGCACAAAAGCGGGTCATGAGTGTCATGAGGGCTGCCAGGGATTTTGGCTTCTCCTAGCCGAGATGTCGGGCGAGCCACTCGTCACGGATGTTATGTTTAAAGGCCGCTAGGGCTTCGGCATCCGGACAACCGACAATTTGGTTCTTTTTAGTTAGGAACCGAGTCCAGAATTTCCTGGCTGACTCTCCGGGCTGTTGTATTATGTGACTTAAATCATCAGCATCCGGTGGTCGCACATAAGTGCCCTGGAAGTTGTCCGGGAATGCATCTGCCACGTTCTCCCAACTTCTGATGGAGTTTGTCGGTAGGCTATTCAGCCAATGCCGAGCTGGCCCTTTGAGTTTTAGTGGGAGATATTTGATGTCGTGTAGGTCGTCCCCGCGGGCCATGTGAATGTGGAGGAAGAAGTCCTCTATCCATACCGCGGGGTCTGTAGTACCATCATATGATTCAATGTTCACGGGTTTAAACCCTTCTAGGAATTCATGATCCATGATACGTCTCCAACGTATCTATAATTTTTGATTGCTATATTATATTCTGTTTTGGACATTATTGGGCTTTATTATACACTTTTATATTATTTTCGGGACTAACCTATTAACCAGAGGCCCAGCCCAGAATTGTTGTTTTTTTGCCTATTTCAGAGTTTCGGAGAAAAAGAATATCAAACGGAGTCCAAACGGAATGAAACCTTCGGGAACGTGATTTTCGGAACGAACGTGATCCAGAGGACT